>NW_006921660.1:8110505-8116662 GCF_000298275.1 Orycteropus afer afer
ACTGCAGTGGCCACACGGAACTCACAGATTATGGGGTTTATTAGGGAAGCACCAGGCTACAACTCAAGTTCAGGAAGAATGCTCAGTCTCTCTCCCAGCCCACCATCCCTCAGCCAAGAGTCTCTCACAGTCTCTTTCCTAGCAGTGCTGGTCCCTTGGTGTCTCACTCAGCAATGCGTGTCTCTTGCATCTCTTTCCCAGCAACGTGTGTCTCAGGAGCCCGTGTCTCTTTCAGCAGCACATCTTCGTCAACCAGCAGTCAGAGAGAGAGTTCTGCCTCCAGGAGGCCTCCTTTTGAGCCCGGAAGGGTGGTCAAACTAGCCAATCACAGCATCAGAACTCTAAGCACATGAGAGAGAGTAGGAACCTCCCAGAACATTGTATTGTGCCACGCCCAACAGAAATAACCCAGGTGGGCGACTTTAAAATCAGGATCTCCTCAGTTGCTAATAGGAATTCCCACCTTGGAGTTTACCAAGACTTATGTGTAGAAAAGCCACACTAAGTAATTTACTACACCACAGTCATCAAGTAAAATCCAAAACATAAAGACCTTCTGTGAAACTGAACAAAGCCTTTCTTGTTCTTGTGCCATCCTCACAATCCTTGAGATGTTTGAGCCCATTTTTACAGCCACTTTGCCCGTGTATCTCATTAAGAGTCTCCCACATTTTCACAGACTATAGTTTACCAGGTATATTCTTTTTCAGATATTATCCTAATACATTACCAAAGTACATGAGATGAAGTCTCACCTCCCTTGGTTTTAAGGAGCATTCTGGCTGTACTTGCTCCATAACAGATTATTATTATTATTTGTTGTTGTTGTTCTTCTGGCGGTACATAATATATTCACTATTCTTTACCAATACTATAATTCAATGGGTTTGATTCTTTTTTGTTCTTCTTTATTTATCATCTAGATTTCACATGCTTATTAGATGGCTGAATATACCATGGTTTGGGGCAGGCACACATTAGTCCTCAAAATGGCATCTCTGCTTTTCAACAAGTTTAAATAGTTTTTTGCACCACATTTGCCTAATGCAATATGTAGTTTGATTTCTTGACTTCTGTTTCCATGGGCATTGATTTTGAATTCAAGTAATATGAAAGTTTGAATGACAACTTCAAAATTTTCTTCATTTATCATGATGGTGTTTATTGGTCCATTTGTGAGGATTTTCTTTCTTTCTTATTGTCTTTTTTCTTTTGTGGAGGTTTAAAACATATTTAAGGCTGCAATGTTTGATCATCATTAGAAAGTGCTGCAAGTCCTTTTATTTTATTTTGCTTGGGTTGTTTTGCCTCTGATTACAGATCCAAAATAAATAGAGAAAACTTGTGATTTTCAAAATATATCGGCAAGAATTTCCAAGAACCAGTGACATATACAAATTTTCAGATTCAGAAACCACAATGAATCCCTGATACTACAAATAACAGAAACTCACAACAAAACATATCATGGTGAAACTAGTGAACTCTTAAAACAAAGAAAGATATTAGAAAGAAAAGACAGATTACCTTACAAAGAAATGATAATGGTGCTGTAGCTTAATTCCAAACAGCAAGTGTGGAATTGAGGAAACAAAGTATTATCTACATATTGCTGAGAGAAAATGTTATGAAACTAGAATTCCATATGTAGCTAATATGGAAATAAAAAATATATAGTAAAATGAAATTTTGCAAAGAGAAATTTAAAAAAAATGAACTTCCTATGCATGAAATTCAAGAAAGAAAGGAATATTGATTTTAAAGACATATGAAGAGAAAGAAAGAAAAATGAGCAAAGAAATTATTAGGCAAGTGGGTAATTCCAAATAAATGTTGATTATAAAAAAGTATTAAAAGTATTACACACATAATTTTGGGGATAAGATGTGGAAAAATTAAATATTGAACAATAATAACATGCAATATTGGCATGAGTAGCTATTAAGTTTTCACCACTCATCTGTCAGTTTGTTGGACTGTGGTAGCTTGCTTGTTGCTATGAGGCTGGATGCTACACCACCAATATTTCAAATATATGCAGGGTTACCCATGAGGGATAGGTTTCAGTGGAGTTTCCAGACTAAGACTGGGAAGAAAGTAGGGCTCATTGACTTCTGAAAAAATTGTCTGGTGAAAATTTTATGAAAAGCAGTGAAACCGTGTCTGATATATTATTGGAAAACTTGATGAATAGCCCTGAAACATTGTCCAATGTAGTGCTGGAAGAGGAGTCCCTCAGGTCGGAAGGCACTCAAAATATGACTGGGGAAAAGCTGCCAAAGCAGAGTCAACCTTAATGACATGGATGGAGTAAAGCTTATGGAACCTCCATTTGACGATGGGGAAGAAACAGCTATAAACATCCATTAATAATTGGAATATGGTATTTATGATGTATGAATCTAGGAAATTTGGAAGTTGTCAAAAATGAAATGCAATGCATAAAGATTGATATCCTAGGCATGAGTAAGCTGAAATGGACTGATTTTGGTCATTTTGAATCTGATAATCATATGGTCTACTATGTCAAGAATGACAAATTTAAGAGGAATGACATCACATTCATTGTCAAAAAGAATGTTTCAAGATCTATCCTAAAGTACAGTGCTGTCAGTGATTGGATAATATCAACACACCCACAAGGAAAATCAATTTTTACTGCTATTATACAAATTATACACCAAACACCAAAGCTAAAAATGAAGAAATTGAACATTTTCATCCATGAGAAAGCAAAAATTCATTAAAAAGATAGGAAAGGGAGAAAAGAGTGAAATGCATGTCAGAAGAGACTCTGAAACTTGTGCTCGAGCAGAGAGTAGGTAAAGCAAATGGGGAAAATGAAGAGATAAAAGAGCTGAACAGGAGATTTCAAAAGGCATCTTGAGAAGACAAAGTAAAATATTATAATGAAATGTACAAAGACCTGGAGTTAGAAAAGTAAAAGGAAAGAAAATGCTCAGCATTTCTCAAGCTGAAAGAACTGAAGAAAAAATTCAAGCCTTTATTTGTAATATAGGATTCTATGGGGAAAATATTGAGTGTTACAGGAAACATCAAAAGAAAATGGAAAGAATAGAGTCACTATACAAAAATAATTTGTCTATGTACATTCATTTCAGGAGGTGGCATATGACCAATAACCAATAGTATTGAAGGAGGAAGTCAAAGCTACATTGAAGGAATTGGTGAAAAACAAGGGTCTGGGAATTGGTGGAATGCCCATTGAGATGTTGCAACAAATGGATACAGCACTGAAGATATTTGTTTGTCTATTGAAAATAATTCGGAAGATAGCTACCTGGTAAACTGACTGGAAAAAAAATCAGGAAGAGTATGCATCAGGGTTGTATCCTTTCACTGTATTATTCAATCTCTATACTGGACAAATAATCTGAGATGCTGGACTATATAAGAAGAAAATGGCACAGGATTGGAGGAGACGCATTAGAAACCTCTGATATGCAGGTGACACAATCTTCCTTCTGAAAGTGAAGATGATTTGAAGGACTTACTGATGAAGATTAAGAACTCATTTGGAAGCAATCAGCCATAGGACATGATGGACCATGAGACCAAAAGAACTAGATGGTGTCTGGCTACCAAAGTCAACCACTCAGGAAAGGATCAAAACTGGATATCCTGGATAGAGTGGGAGGAAAAATGTGGAACAAAATCCAAAAATGCAATAATGACTAGAATTATTGGTCAGATGGAGTCTGGTGGGACCTTCAATACTATGGCCTCTTCCTTCTTCCTAGTCTGTCTCAGTCTGTCTTGTTAATGTGAGAAGCAGGACTATATGAAGAAAAACATGGTATCAGGATTGGAGGAAGGACCATTAACAACCTGAGATACACAGACGATACAACTTTGCTTGCTGAAAGTGAGGATGACTTGAGGCACTTACTGATGAAGGTTGAAGAATACAGTCTGCAATATGGATTATGTCTCAATATAAAGAAAACAAAAATCCTCACAACTGGACCAATGAGCAGCATCACAATAAATGGAGAGAAGTTTGAGGTTGTCCAAGAATTTACATTGCTTAGTTTTTTTATTGATGCCAATGGAAGCAGCAGTCAGGACATTAAACAATGTGTAGCATTGGGAAGGTCAACCAAAAAGGAACTGTTTCAAGTGCTGAGGAGCAAGGATGTCTCCTTGGGGACTAAGGTGTACCTGACACAAGCCATGACCTTTCCAATCGCCTCGTATGCATGTGAGAGCTGGACAATGTATAAGGAAGACCGAAGAAGAGTTGATGCTTTTGAGTTGTGGTGCTGGCGAAGAATCTTGAAAGTATCATGGACTAACAGATCTGTCCTGGAGGAAGTGTACCCGAAATGCTCCTTAGAAGCGAGAATGGCCAGACTTCCTCTCACCTATTTTGGTCATGTTGTCAGAAGGGATCATTCCCGGGAGAAGGATGTCATGCTTGGTAGGGTGGAGGGTCGAAGAAAGAGGGGCGGCCTTCAAGGAGATATATTGACATGGTCGCTGTGATGATGGCTCAAGTATAGCAGGGATCATGGAGCTGGCACGGGATTGGGCAGTGTTTCTTTCTGCTGTGCATGGGGTCTCCATGAGTCGGAAATGACTCGACGGCACCTAATAACAACAACAATAAGCAATCATAGAACATCTGTAAAACTAAAAACATATATTAATTAATTAACAAAATATCAACAAATTTTAAATAACTGGTATCATAAAGTTTTCTGAACATAATCAAAGTATAGTAGAAATCAATAATAACATAAAGAGAAAAATCACACATGATTGGAAAGTAATTTACATACATTTAATTAATTCATGTCAAGGCCAAAAATACAAGAGATAATAAAACATTCCATATTTAATGAAACTTTTATATATAAAATTATATATATGAAGAGGAAAATAAAATATTATTTGAAATTAATTTTACTTAACATTAAGTCTGGTCAATGCAGAAATTATAAGAAATATTAAGATATTTTAAATTTAATGAAAATTTTACATATGAAAATTACATATGTTTATTAAAATTTTAGACTGTATTTCAAGCACCACTTGGAAGGAATTCATGTCTAAGGCACTTGACTTACTCAACAGAAAGCTTGAGGCTCAAACCCACAAGCCACTCCTCAGAAGGAAGATTGGGCAATCTACTTCCATACTGATACTACCTGGGAAAGCCAAGGAGGAGTGAGTCACTATGAATTGGATCTGATGCAACAGCAGTGAGTTTGGTTTCATTTTGGTTTAGTATTTATGTTAGAATGAAAGAACTGCTTAAAATTAATGAGGGAGATATCCATTTTTGGACATAGAGAAGAGCAGTAAAATAAAAGTTTAAAAGACATCAGGAATAAAATATCAAATAAATGTAGATAAATTAATGATATAAAAAGTAAGTATACAGTAGAGGCAAAATAAACTTGGGAAAAATAATAAACTTTACAATATTTATAAATCTCTTGTAAGAGTGGTTAAGAAAAAATATAATTGCAGGAATGGGAAAAGGGCATCAATATCAATCAAGATATTGTCAATAAAATACTTATAGTAAAAAAGACACTCTGAACAAACTTAGATTAAAAATTTGAAAATTTAGATAAATGAAAAAATTCCTAGAAAAATGTATTAAAAGTTTCTAAGAAAGAGAAATTATGTTTTAATCTGTCATTGTTAGGTGACATCAAGGTGGTTCCAACTCATAGTGACCCTATGTACAACAAAACACGACTGGTCCCACACCATCCTAACAATTGTTGCTGTGTTCGAGCCCCTTATTGTAACCATTATGTCAATCCATCTCACTGAGCATTTTCTTTTTCACTGATATTCTACTTTACCAAATATGATGTCCTTCTCCAGGGACTGATCCCTCCTAATATGTACTTCTAAAAATTCTGGCTATACATCTTCCAAGACAGATTTGTTCCTTCTTCTGGCAATCAATGATATATTTAATATTCTTTGCCAACACTATAATTCTCTTTAGTTTTCATGTTTTAACCATTAAAAATATTTATTTATAATTAAACAGAATATCTTCTTTCCAAAAATAAGAAAAGCCAAAATAGAATTACTAATAAATTCCACCAAATATTCAGGGAATAAATAACTGTGGTCTTACACAATCTCTTTTAGTTAAAAAAAAAAAAAAAAA
>NW_006921660.1:8117767-8118367 GCF_000298275.1 Orycteropus afer afer
TCCGAGGCAGTATCACTATGGAAGTAGGATTGCCCAACCTTCCTTCCGAGGAGTGGCATTAGGGAACAATAATATAGTTGAATTTTATCAAACATAAAAGTATTCTCAATAGATTCAGCATTTGAAAATCACAAGGAAAAAATATGAAAAATGTGAAATACACTATCTTCAGGAATCTGATTTAGTATATAATGTGCTTAAAAAGACACAAATAGTTCTAACATAAATGGAAATAACTGAAAAATTTTACTACACTGAAATTCAGACTTGTTTATCAGAAGTCATTCTAAATAAAATGAAGATGGATACTGTGGGAAACTGAGAGAAGATAATTAAACACGTATAAAGAATGAATTAATATTCAGAAAATATAACTCCTAATTGGCTGGAAAAAGACCAACAATTGTTTTAGAAAGACAGTAGAAAAACATAGTGAATGTCATTTTACTTGATACCAAATCAAGCCCATGGCCACCGAGTCAATTCTGACTCACAGCCAGACTTCAGAACTGAAGCCAAAACAAAAAACAAAACTCACTGTCTGACTCATAGCAACCCCTCCTTGGGTTTCCAAGGTGGTATCACTACAGAAGTAGATTG
>NW_006921660.1:8119334-8126981 GCF_000298275.1 Orycteropus afer afer
AAAAACATCTCTAAATCTTTGAAACAGAGAAAAATGAAAACCTGAAAAATTTAGAAATTTAAAAAATCAATCACAGAGGGAGAAAAAAGAGAAGTATCCTTTTAAATAGCTCAAAAATAATCAAATATATCTACTTCCCTAGTGATACCACCTCAGAAACCCAAAGAGGGGTCGCTATGAGTAGGGTCTGACTTGATGGCACATCGTAACAACATAATACATTATTTGGAGATTATACTTCTAAAATGATACTATTTTTAAATGGAATAATAAAAATTTCATAGTAATGGTAACTTCCATTGAGAGGAGAGGAAAATGTTGAGAAAGTAGGAATTACATCTGCTAATTTCTGGTTCTGCATGTAAGTAGTTTTATCATTATTTCTTACTTTATTATTATGTTTCACAACTTATATTTATTTTATATGCAGTCTTCTGTATAACAGGAGCTTTGGTGGCATAGTGGTAAGGCATTTGACTGTTAACCAGCAGGTAGGTGGTTCAAACCCACCAACTACTCTGTGGGAGGAAGATGAGGCAATCTACATCTGTAAAAATTTACTGCCTTGGAAACCAAATGAGGTCGCTATGAATTGGAATTGACTTGATGACAATGGATTTGTTTTTTTTTTTGCTTTTTCTTTTAGCTTCTACATATCAACTTCTATATTATGAAAATTAAAAAAAAAAAAAAACTCTTAAGGGTTAAGAAGAAATTATTTATAACTATGAAACCAAAACCAAGCTCACTGCCATCGAGTTGATTTGACTCATAGCAAGCCCTCCTTGGGTTTCTGAGGCAGAAGCTCTGGTGGCATAGTGCCTGAGGCATTTGACTGCTAACCAGAAGCCTGGAGGTAGTGATACTGCCTCGGAAACCCAAGGAGGGGTCACTGTGAATCAGATTCGACTCCACAGCAGTGAATTTGGTTGTTTGGTTTTTATCTCTACGAAAGTAGAATGCCCAACTGGAAATAAATAAATTATATTTATGTCAAAGTAAGAAATTAAAAAAAAAAAAAAAAAAACTTAACTGGAAGAAAATGTGAAGAATTTTCAGGGTGAAGGAACAAGTTTGGCAAAATATTTTTCAAATGATAGCAAATAATGTCCAGCACATAATGTACCATGAGTATTCAAATATTAATTGTTAACAATCATCTGAGTTTTTCTGGATAATTTTGGGAGTTGTTGTTATTGCTCGGTGCCTTAGAGTTGGATTTGACTCATAGTAATCCTACCTACAACAGAAGGAAACACTGCCCAATCCTGTGCCATCCTCATAATCTTTGGTATGCTTGAGCCCATTGTTGCAGCCACTGTGATAATTTATCTCACTGAGGGCCTTCCCCTTTTTTGCTGATGCTCTACTTTACCAAGCATGATATCCTTCTCCAGGGAATGGTCCTTTTTGACGACATGACTAAAGTAGGTGAAACAAAGTCTGGCCATTCTTGCTTATAAGGAGCATTCTGGCTGTACTCCCACACAGATTTGTTAATTCTTCTGGCGCCCATGGTATTTTCAGTGTTTTTCTCCAGAACCACAATTTAAAGCACTCAACTCTTCTGTGATGTTCCTTATTCATTTTCCAGCTTTCACATGCATATGAGGTGATTGGAAATACCATGGCTTGGGTTAGTCTTCAAAGTAACATCTTTGCTTCTTAAAACTTTAAAGAGGTCTTTTGCATTAGATTTGCGCAGTGCAATATGATGTCTAATTCTTTGACTGCTGCGTCCATGAGTGTTGATTGTGGATACAAGTAAAATGAAATTGCTGACAGCTTCCATCTTTGCTCCATTTGTCATGATGTTGCTTGTTGGTCCAGTTGGGAGGATTTTTGCTTTCTTTGTGTTGAGTTGTAATCCATACTGAAGACTGTTGTCTTTGGTTTTCAGTAGTAAATGCTTCAAGTCATCTTTATTTTCAGCAAGGAATTTTATCTGTAAAATTTTATCTGTAAATTGCAGGTTGTTAATGTTTCTTCCTCCAATCCTGATGCCCTGTTCTTCTTCATATAGTCCATCTTGTTGGATTATTTGCTCAGCATTACAGACTGAAAAAGTATGGTGAAAGAATACAACCCTGACACACACCATTCTTGATTCTATACCATGCAGTATCCCCTTGTTCTATTTGAATGACAGTGTCTTGGTCCATATACAAGTCCCTCATGAGCACAGTTAAGTGTTCTGGAATTCCCATTCTTTGCAATGTTATCTATAATTTTTTAGGATTGACAACATTGTATGCCTCTGCATAGTCAATAAAACTCATGCAAACATATTTCTGGTAATCTTTACTTTCAGCCAAGATCCATCTGACATCAACAATCATATCCTTCATTCCATACACTTCTGAACTTATCTTACATTTCTGGCAGTTCCCTGTCAATATAACAATGCAACCATTTTTGAATAATCTTCAGCAAGATTTTAGTTGCATGTGACATTAATGATATTATTTGATATTTCCACATTATGTTGCATCACCTTTCTTTGGAGTGGGTACAAATATGGATCTCTTCCAGTCAGTTGCCCAGGTAGCTGTCTTCTACATATCTTGGCATAAGTGAGTAAGCACCTCCAGTGCTGCATTAGTTTGTGGAAACTTCCAAATGGGTATTCCATCAATTCGTGGAGCCTTGTTTTGCCAGTTCCTTCAGTGCAGCTTAGACTTCTTCCTTCAATACCATTGGGCCTTGATCATATGCTACCTCTTGAAATAGTTGAACATAGGACGACTCTTTTTGGTACAGTGAGTCTGTGTATTCCTTTCATCTTTTGATGCTTCCTGCATCGTTCAATATTTCACCCATAGAGCTTTCAACATTGCAACTCGAGGCATGAATTTTTACTTCAGTTCTTTCAGCTTGAGAACTGTGGAGTGTGTTCTTCCTTTGGTTTTCTAACTCCAGGTGTTCACACATTTCATTATAATACTTTGTCTTCTCTAGGTGCCCTTTGAAATATTCTGTTCAGCTTTTTTATTTCATCATTTCTTCCTATTTGTTTCAGCTATTCAGGTTCAAAAAGCAAGTATCAGAGTCTCTTCTGACATCCATTTTGGTCCTTTCTTCCTTTCCTGTCTTGTTAACAATCATTTGCTTCCTTCATGTATGATGTTCTTGATGTCATCCCACAACATGTCTTGTCTTCAGTCATTGATATTCAAAGTGTCAAATCTATTCTTCAGATGGTCTCTAAGTTCAGGTGGGATATAATCAATGTTGTATTTCTGGTCTCAGGGACTTTTTTTAATTTTCTTCAACTTCATAATTTAATTGATGTTCTATTCCACAATCAGCTCCTGGCCTTGAATTATATTGAGTTTCATCTTTGCCTCTTTCCACAAATGTAATCAATTTGATTCCTATATACTCCATCTGGTAATGCCATCATGTATAGCTTCTATTTATGTTGTTGAAAATAGGTATTTGCAATGAATAAGTCATTAGTTATCAAAATTCTACCATGTAAACTCTGGCATCATTCCAATCACCAAGGCCATATTTACGAACTACTAGTGCTTCATCCTTGTTTCCAATTTTCACATTCCAATCACCAGTAAAGATCAATACATCTTGAGTGAAAGTTTGGTCAATTTCTGACTGCAGAAGTTAGTAAATATCTTCAATTTATTCACCTTTGGCTTTAGTGGTTGGTGCACAAATATGAATAATGGTAGTCTTTTACTGGCTTTGCCTGCATGAGTAAGGATAGTGTCCTATCACTGGCAGAATCATACTTCAGGATAGATCTTGAAACATTATTTTCAACATTCTTTTCATAGATCTTGAAACATTCTTTTTGAAACATTCAGCTCCTCTTCAATTTGCCATTCCCAGCATAGTAGATTATATGATTATCTGATATAAAATGGCTAATACCCGTACATTTCAGCTTACGAATGCCTAGGATATCACAATGTAGGCCATTAGTTTATTATTTGTAGTTTTATGTAGTCATCAAAACTTTTTTTAAAAAAAAATTTATTATGATTTGGGTGACAGTTTTCAGAGTAAATTCATATTTCATACAGCAGCTCATACAAAATTTGTGTCATGACATTGACTGCAATTTCCTACAATGTTACAACTCTCTTCCCACTTCCTCCCCATAATTATCTCTTCCCTGTGTTCTTCTCTCCCATGCACTACCTGCACCAGCTGTCTCCCTGTGAAAACAATGCCCTTCTCTTCTCCCATGATGATCACTCCAAGGAATCTACCTCATGTAAATGTTCACACCATATACCTGTTTATATTTTGGCTGGAACCATTGGAGTGAGTTCAGTTCCAGACCTGAAGCGTAACAAGGACAACATTCTCAGGGGTCTCACTGGAAGTTATGAAAACTTTTGATAGAATAGGACAAAGTAAGTACCACATAAGTCTTGGTTTTAAAAGACAAAAATATTTTTTTAAGTTTTCTTGTAAATGAATAAAGCATTTAAAATACTTAAAATACATTTCTTTTTTCCAGTGTAGTTTCTAAATGATGAATCTTCTTAACAATTAAATACGCAAAACATGTCTTAAGCAGCTACAATATTCTAACGACTTAACACTTGAGGTCAAAAGGTAAGCAATGAAATATAGTTTGTTTTGGACAATTTTTTTAAAATGAACTCAGTCTTCAGTAGCAGATGGGTACAAATAATATTAGTACTCAAATTGCTCCATGATATTGCCCCTTCTATAGAAATCCATCTCTTCAGTAACCTAAGAGTACCTGACTTAATTGTTTATGGTGATTACGATGAAAAACATGTCTTTGTGAGGTCAATTCATTTTTCTTATTAATTTAGTCCCCAAATTCACAAGTCTTTAACCTGTGCCACTAGAGTCACATCACTGCTTTCCAAGGGAAGGCTGACTCCCTGTTAACAATAAATTCCAAAATGTCAATGGATACATCAGTCCACAGTGAGACAGATACATACTATGTCCCATGGAATAAAGAGAAATATGGCCTTCTCCTCCACTAATAATGAGCATGGCTAAACAATATCATGATAAATAGAGGAAAAAAATGAAATTGTCAATGATTTCATTCTGTTTGTATCAATAATCAACATTCATAGAAGCAGTAGTGAAGAAATCAAACAAAACATTGCATGGGATATATTGCAAATATCTTTAAAGTTTTTAAAAGTGAAGATATTAGTTTAATGATTAAGTTACTCCTGACCCAAATCATGGTCTTTTCAATCAATGCATATGCATGTGAAACCTGGATAGTAAAATAGGAAGGCAGAAGAAGTGATGTGTTCACACTGTAGTGCTGTGAAGAATATTGAATATACCATGGACTTCCAGAAGAATGAACAAATTAGTCTCAGAAGAAATATAACCATAATGTTCCTTAGAAGTGATAAATCTTCTCAGATTCAAAATCTAGAGATAGCCTCTAGATAGATTGTCACAATATCAACAACAGTGTACTCAATGACACAAATTATGAAGAGCAAGCAGGACGGGGCAACTTTGTTTCTGTTATATATGTATATGGTCATCATTAGTCAGAGCCAATTCAACAGCAAATAACAACAAAATATGATAAATATTTTGTGGTTTGCATTATAATAGGAACAGTGAAGGTGGAGAGAAGAGGATGGATGCTTGAGTCCTACAAAGTCTTTTATGAAAATAGCAACCTGACACACAATTTTTTCATATGGGCTTGTGAACATAAATAAAGTCTCTAGTCTTCTTAAAAGTTGGATTTATTTTTGGTGCATTAAATGAGAATTTTTTAAATTCCTATTATAAATCTATGTAGATCAAAATCAAACCCACTGTCATAGAGTCAACTTATAGCAACCCACATAGGGTTTCCAAAGCTGGAAATTTTTGCACAAGTTGATTATCTCATCTTCCTCCCACGGAGCAGCTAGTGGATTTGAACCACTGACATTCTGTTTAGCAGCCAATTGCCTTACCAGCTGCACCACCAGAGCTCCTTTGACTAGACAATGGGTATGTAATGGCTGCTGTAAGTAAGATTAATATAAGTATCTTCTTCACAAGAATGAGGCACTTAAAAATCAAAACTCCAGGAGATACTCATCCTTAAGGTCCTTGGACTGCAGGGTCAGCACCTGAGTGTGAGTGCCTAGATAAACTTGAATTCTTGATGCCTCCCTTTTCTTATTCTAATCTTGGCTCTTTGTAAGTATCAATGTGGATGTGTATCTTCAACAAATACCCTGCTATAAACCAGGTGGAGTTAAGCAATTGATAATACTAAATAAACAGCTGCAGTGATTATTTTAGGTTACCTGCACATCTACATTCTATTAAGGCAAGAATGAAAATAAATAAAAGCAATTTTCAAGTAACTTCATCCATCATTCACAATAAACTGGAAAACAGAAGTTCTAAACCTTTCACCCTCATTTAACATAATTTAATCCCAAGGAGGGGTTGCTATGAGTGGAATGAACTCAACAGCAGTGAGTTTGGTTTGGTTTATCACATAATTTAAAGATTCCTGATGGTGTAACAGTTCAGCACTGGGCTGCTAGCTGAAAGCCTGGCAGTTTGAAACCACTAGGAGGCTCTATGAGAGAAAGACCTGGAGATTTTACTCCTGCTTTGAATGTAGACTAGAAAACCCAATGGGGCAGATTTACTCTTCACATAAGGTGGTTCTAGGTCAAAAATTAACTCATGAGCACCAAATAACAAGAACAACAATTATGTGGTTTATTAAATCATCAAATTAGGGAAAGTTGGTCAGTTTTTACATGTGAGAGAAATTGGCTTGTGTCTGGAGTTGCCCTCACATGCCAGCTTAAGTAAGGCACTAATATGAATAAGCCCAACAGGCTGGATAGGGCCTATAGTGAGCAACAAAATTCGTCTCTTGTCTAATGACATTGGTATTCAAATATTTAAATATTGTGCTGGAAAGCCAAAATATTATAATAATCTAGTATGCCGACTTCTACAACAACTGTTAAAATTCTCACTATCCAATGTAATATTTAATTTTATATACTTTCTTATCTCCTCCTCTCACCTACAAATAAAAACAACAAAACAGCAAGGACTGCACAAACGATAAACTCAACCCTGCACCAGGGAACCTGCAACGATTGTAATATGTGGCCATTCTCTCTTGAAAGATGGAAGACACTAAGGTATTATTGACAGCTTAATGTGGTTTTCTCAGCAATAGCCTGTCAAACGCCTAGCAAAACCTTGAAGCAATGAGAAAAATATCCTGTAAGTTGTGGGAAAGCACAGGAGAAATCCAGAGGCAGGACCTAATGAGGTGCAACCAGAGAGTCATTAAGCACTGGAACAGCAAGATTAAGTCCAGTAGTCTGGAAAAACAAAAAAAGGCCAAGAACAACAGTTTAGATGGCTCTCAAAATAATCTTTATTTAATTCTTGTTTTGCCTAGGACTAGTTCACTATAGTCAGCTTTATAGCTTTTTTTTTTTTCCTTTTTCTGCAATAACTATTTTTTTTTTTCACATAAGAATAATTTATCTGGAACAATACTAGCATGTTTTAACACCTATTATAATTTTTCTAACTAATTCATTCTATTAGTTCCTTGAGTGTCAATGGGTTTGATATAATCAAAGCCTTGTCTCCATTAAGGCCACAACATTGGCTTTTTTTTTTTTTTTT
>NW_006921660.1:8127117-8129928 GCF_000298275.1 Orycteropus afer afer
GGAAGAAAGTGAAAGCAAAGAAAATGGTCTTTCCTGTAGCTGGCCTTCTAATTAGAGGAAGAAGATGTGTTTCAAAGCAGTGCTATTAAGCAGGTTTACATACAATCATTGGAACATTTCAGAGGGGATCCTGATGAGTCATGCACCATCTGTCACCTGATGAAGACTACCCTATGTACAGCTTTTGGAAGGACAAAACTCTTTTGTTTTTGTACAAATTTCTGAAGAATAAGATTCCATCAACTTTCCTTGGTAGCTGTTTCTAGCATGGGTGTTCTGGATGTCAATTAAAAACTCACATTTGTTTAGGGAATAAATTTAAACTATTTCATACTGTATAAAAATACAACTTATAAAAAGCTGTATCCTTTCACCATACTTATTCAATCTATATGCTAAGCAAATAACCTGAGAAGGTGGACTATATGAAGAAGAACGTGGCATCAAGATTCGAGGAAAAATAATTAACAATTTGCAATACGCTGAGGATTCAACTTTGCTTCCTGAAAGTGAGGATGACTTGAAGCACTTACTGATGAAGATTGAAGAATACAGTCTGCAGCATGGATTACATCTCAATATAAAGAAAATAAAAATCCTCACAACTGGACCTGTAGGCAGCATCATGATAAGTGGAGAAAAGATTGAAGTTGTCAAAGAGTTCACATTGCTTCTTTCTACAATCGACGCCAATGGAAGCAGCAGGCAGGACATCAGATGACATACAGCACTGGGCAAATTGGCTGCAAAGGACCTCTTTCAAGTGCTGAAGTGCAAAGATGTCTCCTTGAGGATTAAGGTGTGTCTGGCACAAGCCATGGAATTTTCAATTGCCTCTTATGCATGTGAGAGCTGGACAATGAATAAAGAAGACCGAAGAAGAATTGGTGCTTTTGAGTTGTGGTGCTGGCGAAGAATGCTGAAAGTACCATGGACTGTTAAAAGAACTAACACATTTGTCCTGGAAGAAGTGCAGCTGAAACGCTCCTTGGAAGTGACAATGGCCAGACTTTGTCTCACCTACTTTGGCTATGTAACTAGAAGAGACCATTCCCTGGAGAAGAATGTCATGCTTGACAAGGTGGAGGGTCGATGAAAGAGGGGAAGGCCCTCAACCAGATGGATTGACACAGTGGCTGCTGGCAATGGGCTCAACTATAGTAAGGATGGTGGAGTTGATGTGGGACTGGTGGTGGTTGGTTTCTGCTGTGCACAGGGTCACTATGAATTAGAGATGACTAGATGACACCTAACAACAACAACAACATACTATAGGTATTAGTGCCATTATCTCATGTAAAAAAATTTCATCATAAAAAGGTAATTCCACCCTTGACATTTTATCTTGAAACTAAAACTGTTATTGCATAGGAATGAGAGGATTATTCTTCTATGAGAATAGGTACAGAAAAATCCTGCCATTTAGTATTGATCTCATTAATAACTTTATCCTTACTTGCTCCCAAATAAGTTGAATTATAATTACTCCTTATCACTTTTAAAGGAACTCTAGTGCTGCTGTGGTAAAAGCATTGAGTTGCTAACCAAAAAGTCAGAGGTGTAAACCCAACAGGCATTCTTTTTTTTATTATGATTTGGGTGAAAATTTACAGAGAAAATTCACTTTCCACACAGCAGTTCACATACACTCTGACTCATGATATTGACCATAATTTACCACAATTACACTTCCTCCCACTAGTTACCTCTTCCCTGTGTCCATCCCTCCATGCACTCCTGCCCCCTGAACCGTCTCCCTGTGCTTAAACAGCTCTTCTTTCTCCCATGATTGTTCTCTCCAAGGAGTGTACCTACCTCAGGTAAATGTTCAACTCATATGTTTGGCTGTAAGCCATAGGTATGGGTTCAATTCCAGACCTGAAGGGCAGCTAGGGTCCATAGTCTCAGGGTTCCATCAGGCTCTATTAGACCAGCAAACCTGGTCTCCCCTTTTCCCTTTTGTTTTCTCCAAATGATTTTGAGTTTTGTTCCACATTGTTTTCCCTCTCTATCCAGGATCTCCTATGTAGATCCTCTTCCAAGTGATTGACAGTGGTAGCTGGGCACCATCTAGTTCTTCTGGCCTCATAGTCATATAGGCTACAGATTAGATGGTGTACCAGTCACTAGGACAAATTGTTTCCGTGAAGTTTTGTTTTCTTCATTCTTCTTTGCTCTGGACGAGGAGAGACCCATCATTGCATCTAGGTGGCAGCTTGCAAGCTTTTAAGATCCAAGTCACTATTCGCCAAAGTAGGAGGTGGGACAATGTTATATGTAGTATGTTATGCTAATTGAGCTTGATATCCCCTGCGACAGTGGTCCCAAGCCCACAGGTTCAACTACTCGATCCCTCTGGGTAGCTGGCTGTGACCAAGCAGTGACTACAACCTTGCCCCTTGTCAGCTCTACTATACACCTGGGAATTTAGATCATACATGAAAAACTTATAGGATCATTGTCTTCCAACCCTGTACATCTTCTTGGGTACACTCCCTGCTTCATAGACATACCTAATAGTTCAGGCTGTACACCCATCTATCCACCCATATACCCATGTTTGCCTTCCCTGACAATGCAGTATGTGCAAAAGAGTTCATCTCTGTGGTCTATACCTCCCATGTACCTCTCTATGTCTTTCTGTTCCTCAATGCCACCATATTGTTCTTCACCCAAATCAATACTTATTTCTGTCTATCTAACAGTGTTTCCTTCCCTCCCCTCCCCTCCCACCCCTGATAACCAACAAAGAAAATTTCCTTCCATAGATAAACCTTTCCTTGACTTTTACAATAACAGACTAATACAATA
>NW_006921660.1:8131193-8152857 GCF_000298275.1 Orycteropus afer afer
GTGAGTTGGAATTGACTTGAAGGCAAACGGTTTGGTTTGGCTTTATCACTTTGAAAGAGAAGTCTGGCAATCTACTTCTAAAAATCAGTCCAGGAAATCCCGAAGGATGAAAATAGTCCAACATGTAGCTCATCATGGGGATGACAAAAGATCAAGTAATATTTCCTTCTGTTGTACCTGTGGTTACTGTGAGTCAGGGGACAATTTAGTGGCATATATCAACAACAACATTATAGCAGTTTTTAAGAAGTGAGAAGCCATGTTTGCTCATCTCACCCATCCCCAAATTTGTCTTGCTATTTTTTATCACTTTCAAGTAGCCCCTTGATATGCTCAACATCAATAAAGTGTCCTCATTTCAACCATTCTTCCATGTATATATCAACTGCTACATTTTTTCTCAAGATACTTCCTGATTTCAGTTATCTTCTTTCCCTATTTTTGGTAATTCAGTCACCTTTTTTGGTTTTGTTTTGTTTTTTAAATCTTTCTATATTTGTGGTTTATTTGGAGTCTTGATTAAATTTATGCACTTTAGAAACTGAATCACTTGATAGTCTATTTTGCCAGAAAGATCCCAACTTTAGGTGCTTTCATTTATTTGTCCTCAGTATGCCTAATGAGAGGAAACTTGGTGGCACAGTGGTTAAAGCACCTAGCTGCTAACCAAATGGTATAGATAAGAAAGATGTGACATTCTGTTTCTGTAAAGATTTATAGCCTTGGAAATCCTATGGGACAGTTCTACTCTTTCATATAAGGTTTCTATGAGTCATAATTGACAGCATTGGTTTTGTATTTGATACCCAGTTGGGAGCTCTATTGGCATAGTGATTAAATCCTTCGCTACTAACCAAAAGATTAGTGGTTCAAACTCAACAGCTGCTCCATAGAAGAAAGATATAGTAGTCTGCTTCCATAAAGATTGCAGCCTTGGAAACCCTATGGGGCATTTCTACTTTGTCCTATAGAATTACTTTGAATCATTATGAGTAGACCTAATGAGCAAAAACATTTTTTGGTTTATGCTAAATTGAGGAAAAAAAGTGACCAGAGATATCCTTTTATTTTTAATTCCAATTCTTACTTCTAATTATCAAATACTTGTTTTAACTATTAGAATTATTTTCTTATAAATATTGTTTTTTTAAAATTAAATATTCATTAAATATTAAAATTTATTCATGAAAACTAATTTCACTTCCAAAATTTTCTCCTTTTTTTGTAACATTTGTTTTTTTATCATATGAGTGTTGTAAATTTCCATCTTGTCAACTTTAATTTCTTGTAGCTTTGATTTTTAGAGTGTCTTCCCTCCATATATGTGGATAAATATAGTTTGCTTCATCTAAATTTTTACTTTTTAAATTTAATCTTTTAATAATCAGAAATTTATTTTGGAATATAGTATAAAGTCTTTATTACTGTTGTTGTTATTTGCCTTCGAGTTAGCCCCAACTCATAGCGACCCCTCCTTGGGTTTCTGAGGCAGTATCACTACAGTAGTAGGAATGCCCAACCTTCCTTCCGAGGAGTGGCTGGTGGGTTTGAACCGCCAGCCTTCTGGTTAGCAGTCAAATGCCTTAGGCACTATGCTACCAGAGCTCCTTTATTATTATTAGTATCTGGTAAATCATAACTCAAGAATCTCAACATTCTTTACTGAGAATTTTTCACTTTCCATTAAATTTCTTATAATTCCTTGATCAATATTAAAAGTCTGTGACAAGGGTTAAATACATCTTTTCCTATATTTTCCCTAATAATTTTTTCTTCTGTGGCAAACTGTACCTCTACCACTGGTCTTAAATGGAGCTGAGATGATCTTATATTATTACTTTCTTTTTAATCAAATGTATTTCTATTATTTTAGTTACACACTTGACATTAGACAAAAAAAGATATAAAAGAAAATATTTAAAAAAATTGAAACAGTATTATTAATTTTATGTGCTAAGTATTCCTTGGGAGCTCTGGTAGCATAGTGCCTAAGGCACTTGACTGCTCACCAGAAGGCTGGCGGTTCAAACCCACCAGCCACTTCTTGGAAGGAAGGTTGGGCAATCTACTTCCGTAGTGATACTGCCTTGGAAACCCAAGGAGGGGTTGCTATGAGTCGGGTCTGACTTGAGGGCAAACAACAAGTTTTCTTTAAGCCTTGTAATTACAACAGAGAACAAGTAAAACAACCACTCATCTTCTCGTGTCACTAAACTTGTATCAAGTTGAAGATTATGAAGAAAGAAAAAAGTCAGTTGATTTAGGAGATTATTCCAGACATCAAATATCATCAGAAAAGTGTGACCAGAGGAAATAACATTTAAATGGATACTTGAAGTATGAGGAATCTCACAGAAAAAAAGGAATGCAGTGGATAATAAACCATAAAATGTATATAAAATAAAATACACTTTAAAAAATCTCCAAAAATCATCATTGAAAAACAATGAAACATGCTATTAATTTACCAACATTTTTTAAGAATTCCTTACAAATAGATCAGAAGTAGAGAGAGATAATAAATAGCCAATCACAGGAAGATACAGAAAGAACAACAATAGAAGTGGGAATAGAAGCAGCAACATCTCAGGTGATTGAGGACAATTGCTAGGATGATTAACTGGAGAAGAAAATTCACAGTAGTGGGACAGCTTAATCCTCCTTATTATGTTGGACAGGTGATAGAACATCGTTTGTGCCCAAGCAGAAGCAATGCCTAGGAATATGAACAAAGTGATGTTTCAAGGAGTTGTTTATTTCTACATTCAGCAGCATCCTCACATAAAATGATTAGCAGTAAATTATAGATCAAGAGGAAATCAAAGACACACAGAACCACTGTGGTGGTTATGTTTATATGTTAACTTGGCTAGGCCTGGTGGAATGGCTGGGCAGCTGGATGTAGTACTCCCCATAATGAAACTGGTAATCAACTCCATGGTGTAATCTACTGGGAGCAGCTGAGTAGCTGCCTTTGGGAAGCAGTTTGCTTCCCATATATAAGTAGCAGCTTTGGGGACGGTCTCTAGCATATGGCATGCTTGGACCCTGCATGTAGCCATGTCATTGTTTAGCAGCCTATCATGCTCTGCTGACCTTGAGACTTACAATGGACTTCAATTAATGGTCCACCATGTGCTTTCGTAAAATTGGGACTGTGCCTTTGTACTTGTCAACCTTGGGCTTGTCAGTCTCAGCAGCTAGCAGCTGTCTCAGTGAAGAAAAGGCTTTAGCTCCAGTGGGCAGGGAGCAAGAGGCAGAGTTGAACCCCAAGGTAGAGGGGTTTTCACCCAGCCCCTAGAGCCTGGCACTTTGAACTTGGACTTAAGGCTTCCTAACTGTGAGATAATAAACTCCTGTTTGTTCAGGCCATGCCATTTGTGGTATATTTCCTGTCAGAGGGGCACTAGGTAACCAAAACAACCACTAAATGGTATATTGTTGTTGTTATGTGCCGTCAAGACGGACCTGACTCATAGCGACCCCTCCTTGGGTTACCGAGGCAGTATCGCTACAGAAGTAGGTTGCCCAACCTTCCTTCCTGACTAAATGGTATAACTCATCACATTAAACAAAAAGAACCAACATTAGTAAACACAAAATTATGATAGAAAAATATAAAAATACAGATAGAATTAAAATAAAACTCTCAGAAAGAATTGCATAAATAATGATGTGGTGAAAGAGGCAGAAGCTAAAGGTAACAGATACTAAAAATGTTTTCTTGGAAAAAAAAAAAAAAACAACCTCAAATAGTTAACTGATTATTAGAATGAATTTGGAGAATAGAGAAATTAATGAACAAAGAAATCAAGACAAATATTTCTCCTATTATGAAAAATTGTTGTTTTTAGGTGCCATGGAGTTGTTTCTGACTCATAGCAACCCTATAGACAGCAGAACAAAACACTGCCCTGTCCCGTGCCAGCTCCATGATCCTTGCTATACTTGAGCCCATCTCTGCAGCCACTGTGTCAATCCATTTGGTTGAGGGCCTTCTCTTTCATTGACCCACCTTATCAAGCATGACATCCTTCTCCAGGGAATCCTTCTGATAACAGGACCAAAGTAGGTTAGACAAAGTCTGCCCATTCTCACTTCCAAGAAGCATTCCGGCTGCACTTCCTCCAGGACAGATTTGTTAGTTTTTTTGCAGTCCATGGTACTTTCAGCATTCTTTGCCAGCACCACAACTCAAAGCATCAATTCTTCTTCAGTTTTCCTTACTCATTGTCCAGCTCTCACATGCATATGAGGTGATTGAAAATATCATGGCTTGTGTCAGGTGCTCCTTAGTCCTCAAAAAGATTATCTTTGCACTTCAGCACTTGGAAGAGGTCCTTTGCAGCTGATTTGTCCAGTGTCCTATGTCATTTGATGTCCTGACTGCTGCTTCCATTGGTGTCAATAGTAGAACCAATCATCTTCAATCTTTGTTTATCGTAATGCTGCTTACAGGGCCAATTGTGAGAATTTTTGTTTTCTTTATATTAAGATATAATCCATACTTCAGACTGTATTCCTCAATCTTTATCAGTAAGTGCTTCAAATCATCCTCACTTTCAGCCAGCAAAGTTGTGTTGTCAGCATATTGAAGGTTTTTAATGATTCTTCCCCCAATCCTCATGCCATGTTCTTCTTCATATAGTTCAACTTCTCAAATTATTTGCTCAGCATATAGATTGAGTAAGTATGGTGAAAGGGTACAACCCTGACACACTCCCTTCTTGATTTTAAGCCATACAGTGTTCCTTGTTCTTTGAATAACAGCCTCCTCGTCTATGTACAGGTTCCTCCTGAGTTCAATTAAGTGTTCTGCAATTCTCATTCTTCTCAATTTTACCCATAATTTGTTACAATCTGCACAATCAAATGTTTTTACATAGTCAATAAAACACAGGTAAACATCTTTCTATTATTCTTTGCTTTGAGACAAGATCCATCTGACATCAGCAATGATATCCCTTGTTCCACGTCCTCTTCTGAATCCAGCCTGTACTTCTGGAAGTTCTCTGTCAATATATCGCTGCAACCATTTTTGAATTATCTGTAGTAAGATTTTACTTGCTTGCTATATTAATGATATTGTTCAATAATTTTCACATTCTGTGGGATCACCTTTCTTTGGAATGGGTACAAATATGGATCTCTTTCAGCCAATTGACCAGGTAGCTGTCTTCCAAATATTTTGTCATAACCAGGTGAGTGCCTCTAGAAGGACATCTGTTTGTTGAAACATCTCAAAGGGTATTGTGCCAATTCCTGGTGCCTTGTTCTGTGCCAATTCCTTCATTGTGGTTTCAACTTCTTCATTCAATACCATTGGTTCTTGATCATATGCCACCTCCTGAAATGGATGAAGATTGACCAGGTGTTTTTGGTACAACGACTCTGTGTATTCCTTCCATCTTCTTTTAATACTTCCAGCATCACTCAGTATTTTGCCTATAGAATCTTTCAATATTGCAATTTGAGGAATAAATTTTTTTTCCTCAGTTCTTTCAGCTTGAGAAATGCCAAGAATGTTCTTCCCTTTTGGTTTTGACAACTTCCAATTTTCCTAGGTTCATACTTCAAAAAACTCCAGGTCTTTGCACATTTCATTATAATAATTGGTTTTGTCTGCTCTAGGTGTTCTTTGAAATCTTCTGTTCAGCTCTTTTATCTTGTCATTTTTCCCATTTGCTTTAACTACTCTCCACTCAAGGGCAATTTTCAGAGTCTCTTCTGACATCCATTTTGGTCTTTACTTCTTTTTTCATCTTTTTAATGATCTCTTGCCTTCCTCATGGATGATGTTCTTGATGTCATCCCACAATTCTTCTGGTCTTTGGTGACTGGTATTCAATGCATCAAATCTATTCTTTAGATGGTCTCCAAATTCAGTTGGTATATATTCAAGATCTTATTTTGGCTCTAGTGGACTTGTTCTAATTGTCTTCAACTTCAAGTTTAACTTGCATATCATCAGTTGACAGTCTGTTCCACAATCAGCCACTGGCCTGATTTTGGCTGAAGATTTTGAGCTTTTCCACCACCTCTTGCCTCAGATGTAGTCAATCTGATTCCTGTATATACTCCATCTGACAAAGCCCACTTGTATAGCCACCATTTGTTTTGTTGAAAAAAATGTATTTGCAATGAGTAAGTCATTGGTCTTACAAAATTCTATCATGTGATCTCTAGCATTATTTCTGTCACCAAGGCCAATTTTTCCAACTACTGGTGATTCTTCTTTGTTTCCAACTTTTGCATTCCAGTCAGTAGTGATAATTAACACATCTTGATTGCACATTTGGTCAGTTTCAGGTTGCCGAAGTTGATAAAAATCTTCAATTTTCTCATCTTTGGCTTTGGTTGTTGGTGCATAAATTTGAATAATAGTAGTATTAACTGGTCCTCCTTGTAGGTATATGGATATTATCCTATCACTGACAGCGTTGTATTTCAGGATATATCTTGAAACATCCTTTGTGACCATGAATGCCATGCTATTCTTCTTCAAACTGTCATTCATGGCAGAGTAGATAATATGGCTGTCTGATTCAAAATGGCCAAAACAGGTCCATATCAGCTCACAAATGTCTAGAATATCAATTCTTATGTATTCCATTTCATTTTTGACAACTGCCAATTTTCCTGTACTTCATACATTCCATGTTCGTATTATTAATAGATGTTTGCAGCTGTTTCTCCTCAAATTGAGTCGTGTTACATCAGCAAATGGAGGTCCCGAAAGCATTACCTTATCAATATCATTAAAGTTGGTTCTACTCTGATGAAGCAGCTCTTTTCTGGTCATATTTGGAGTACCTTCTGACCTAAGGGGCTGGTTTTCCTGCAGTATTGGACACTGTTTCAAGGCTATTCATAAATTTGCCCAATAATGTATCGGACAGTGGTTCTCTGCTATTTATAAGGTTTTCCCTGGTCAGTTCTTGAGAAGTGGATGGCCTCTTCCTTCTTCCTAGTCTGTCTCAGTCTGTAAGCTGGGTTGAAACCTGTGCACCATATGCAACCCTGTTGGCATTAGAGACACCAGTGGCACAGGCTCAAGCCTCACAGCAACAAGCTAGTTACACACAGATTGACAAACAGACAGACAAGTTTGTCTCCCTTTGCTGTTCAAAACCTCTCCATCCTCACCTTACCTGGATCCCTGGGCTTTTTCTCATCCCCTGGTCTTGCCCCACTTCCTGCATCTGGGTGTGGGGCCTGTCTGCCTATTATGAAATACAAAAGGCAAATGCATAAGATAAGAAAAAAAGGCTCTGAAATATGGAGGGTCAATAGAGTAACTAAAAAAAAAAAAATCTTAAGTAGTAGTTGCAGAATAATTAGAGGATAAGGAAGGGAAAATAATCAAATGAAAAATTAGAAATAAGTATCAGAGCTGATAAAAAATATGTTTGTTAAATTGAAGTTCTTAGTCACTGAAGCAATATGAATAAAAATAAATCTGAAATATTATCTTGATAACATATAAAAAGGCCAAGGACACATAGAAAAGCATGAGAAGTGTATATGAAGAGAAAAAAAAAATCACTTAGCATCTTGTATCCTTTATCTTTCATCTCTATGTGACCATTGATGATTAATGATTTTGGCTTTGACTACTATAATCTGCAGAATAATGCCCATCTCTTCCAAAGTCTTTCAAACCTGGGTCAAGATACTTGGAATCTAGGCCAAGGATGATGGAGCATCCAGATAGTTTGCAGAAGCTGAGGCCTTGAGCCCAGAGCAGACTGCTTATTACTTGAGTTTTCCTTTCCAGTGGTTTTTCTCTGATTTCCTGAGTGCTGCTTCCATGTGAGGCAGGCTAGTGAAGGTTTAGAACAGCTAAGGGAGACTATGAAATGAGCCAGCAACAGTTGAGAACAGCTAAGGGAGACCAGGAAGCAAGCTGATGATGGTTTGGAGCAGTTAAGGGAGAGCAGGCACTGAGTGGACTGGTTTGGAACAACTGAGGGAGAAGAACTTGTCTGTCAGTTTGTTGTACTGTGGTGGCTTATGTGTTGCTGTGAGGCTGGAGGTTATGCCACCAGTGTTTCAAATGACAGCAGGATTACCCATGGTGGACTGGTTTGCAGAGCTTCCAGACTAAGACAGGCTTGGAAGAAGGAAGGGACCACCCACTTCTGAAAGATTTGGCCAGTGAAAACCTTATGTATAGCAGTGAAACACTGTCAGATATATTACTAGAAAAATTTATGGATAGCCCTAAAACCTTGTCTGATATACTGATGGAAGATGAGCCCCTCAGGTGGGAGGGCACTCAAGATGTGACTGGGAAAGAGCTGCCTCCTCAGAGTAGAGCTGACTTGCTTCCTCAGAGTAGAGCTGACCTTAATGATGTGGATAGAGTAAAGCTTTTGGGACCTCCATTTGCTAATGTGGCATAATTCAAAATGAAAAGAAATAGCTGCAAATATCCACTAATAATCAGAACATGGAAGGTATGAAGTATGAATCTAGGAAAATTGGAAGTTGTCAAAAATGAAATGGAATGCATAAAGATCAATATCCTAAATACAAGTGAGCTGAAAAGGCCTGGTTTTGGCCATGTGATCTACTATGTTGGTAATGACAATTTGAAGAGGAATGGCATGACATTCATCATCACAATGTTTCAAGATGTATCCTGAAGTACAATGATATCAGTGATAGTATAATATCCATACACCTACAAGGAAGACCAATGCTACTATTGTTCAAATTTACACACCAACCATCAAATCCAAACATGAAGAAGTTGAAGACTTTTAACAACTTCTGCATGCTGAAATTGGCCAAACATGCAATCAATAAGTGTTAGTTGTCACTGGTGATTGTAATGTAAAGAATTACCAGTAGTTAGAAATTTTGGCCTTGGTGATAGAAATAATGCTGGAGAGACATGATATAATTTTGCAAGACCAATGATTTATTTGTTACAAATACCTTTTTTCAACAACACAAATGGTGGCTATACAAGTAGACTTCCCAGATGGAGTAGACAGGAATCAGATTGACTACATCTGTGGCAAGAGGTGATGCAAAAGCTCAAAATCTTCAGCCAAAACAAGGTCAAGAGCTGATTGTAGAGTAGGCCATCAACTGCTCATAGGCAAGTTCAAGTTGAAGTTGACAATTCAAAGAAGTCCATGAGAGTCAAAATATGACCTTAAATATATCCCTCCTCAATTTAGAGACCATCTGGAAAATGGATTTGATGCCGTTAACATGAATGACCTAAAACCAGTGAAACGGTGAAAGGACATCAAGATCATCATCCATGAAGAATGCAAAAGGTCATAAAAAAGACAGGGAAGGAAGACCAAAATGCACACCAGAAGAGACTCTGAAGCTTGCCACTGAGTGGAGAGTAGCTAAAGGAAATGGAAGAAATGACAAGATAAAAGAGCTAAACAGAGGATTTCAAAGAACAGCTCAAGAAGACAAAGTCAATTATTTTATTTATTTATTTTTTATTTTATTAGGATTTGGGTGAAGATTTACAGCGTAAATTCACTTTTCATACAGCAGTTCACATATACTTTGTCTCATGTCATTGACCAAAATTTACAATGCAGCAGCTCCCCTCCCACTTCCTCCCCATAGTTACCTCCTCCCAGTGTCCATCCCTTCATACTCTTCTGCACCCTGGCTATCTCCCTGTGCATAAGCAGCCCTTCCTTCTCCCATGATTGTTCTCTCCAGGGCGTGTGTCTACTTGAGGTAAATGTTTAACTCACATGCCTGTACTTTGTTTGGCTGGAAACCACAGTTGTGGGTTCAATTCCAGACCTGAAGGGCAACTAGGGGCCATAGTCTCAGTGGTTACACCAAAGTCAATTATTATAATGAAATATGCAAAGACCTGGAGTTAGAAAAACAAAAGGGAAGAATATGCCTGGCATTTCTCAAGCTGAAAGAACTGAGGAAAAAAAAAAATAAACCTTGAGTTGCAATGTTTAAAGATTCTATGGACAATATATTGAATGATGCAGGAAACATCAAAAGAAGATGGAAGGAATACACAGAGTGACTGTACCAAAAAGAATCGGTCAATGTTCATCTATTTCAGGAAGTGACATATGATCAAGAACCAATGGTACTGAAGGAAGAAGTTGAAGCTGCACTGAAAGAATTGGAGAAGAACAAGACTCTAGGAATTGATGGACTACCCATTGAGATGTTTGAGTAAATGGATGCTGCACTGGAGGCACTCATTTGGCTATGCCAAGAGATTGAGCTACCTGGCCAACTGAGTGGAAGATTCCATATATGCACCCATTCCAAACAAAGATGATCCCACAGAATGTGGAAATTATTGAACAATATCATTAATATCACAAGCAAGTAAATGCTTACTGAAGATAATTAAAAAATTGTTGCAATAGTATATTGAGAGAGAACTGCTAGAACTGCAAGCTGGATTCAGAAGAGGACATGGAATGAGGGATGATTGCTGATATCAGATGGATCATGGCTGAAAGCAAAGAACACCAGAAAGATGTTTACTTATGTTTTATTGGCTATGGAAAAGCATTCGATTGTGTGGATCACAACAAATTATGGATAACTTTGAGAAGAATGGGAATTCCAGAACACTTAATTGTGCTCACGAGGAAACTGTACAGACCAGAAGGCTGTTGTTCCAGTAGAACAAGGGGATACTGCATGGTTTAAAATCAGAGGGAGTGCATCAGGGTTGTGTCCTTTCACTTACTTATTCAATCTGTATGCTGAACAAAGAATCTGAGAAGTTGGACTATATGAAGAACATGGCAACAGGATTGGAGGAAGGCTCATTAACAACCTGCAATACACAGATGACACAATTTTGCTTGCTGAAAGTGAGGATGACTTGAGGCACTTACTGATGAAGATTGAAGAATACAGTCTGCAGTATGGATTACATCTCAATATAATGAAAAGAAAAATCCTCACAACAGGACCTACAGCAGCATCATGATAAATGGAGAAAAGTTTGAAGTTGTCAAAGACTTATTACTTGTTTCTACAATCAATACCAATGGAAACAGTAGTAAAGACATCAAACGATGTATTGCATTGGGCAAAGCTGCTACAAAAGGTCTCTCTCATGTGCTGAAGAGCAAAGATGTCTTCTTAAAGTCTAAGGTATGTGTAACCCAAACCATGATATTTTCAGTTACCTGATATGCATATGAGAGCCTGACAATGAATAAGGAGGACTGAAGAAGATTTGATGCTTTTGAGTTGTGCTGTTGTCGAAGAATACTGAAACTACCATGGGCTGCTAAAAGAACTAACAAATCTGTCTTGGAAGAAGTGCAGCCTGAATGCTCCTTGGAAATGAGAGTGGCCAGACTTCATCTTACCTATTTTGGTCATTTTCTCAGGAGTGACCATTCCCTAGAGAAGGATATCATGCTTGGTAATGTGGAGGGTCAACAAAAAAGGGGGAGACCCTCAATGAGATGGATTGATACAGTTGCTCCAATGATTGGCTAGTTATATCAAGGATTGTGAGGCTTGCACAGAAATGGTCAGTGTTTCGTTCTGTTGTACATAGGGTTGCTATGAGTTGGTGATGACTGGACAGCACCTAAGTACAGCTTCCCCAAAAAGTGTCAAAATTCAAGAAGACTGTGAATATTACCTTACATTCCAAAAGATTCTTTGCAGATATTAAGAATCTCGGATAGAGAGATTCAAAAAGGAAAAAAAAAAAAAAAAAAACACCTCACTGCCATCAAGTTAATTCTGACTCATAGCAACCCCCATTGGGTTCCTGGGCAGTAAATATTTACAGAAGTAGAAAGCCCAGTCTTCCTTCTGCAGAGCAGGTGGTGGGTTTGAACTGCCAAACTTCCGGTTAGCAGTCAAATGTCTTAGACACTATGCTACCAGAGATTATCCTAGATTATTTTGATACTACTAATTTAGTCACAGTGGTCATTATTAGAAAAAGAATGTCAGGAGAAGCAGAGATGTAAGAGATATGGTGTCTGAAGCAGAGGCTTTTGAGATGGTGGAGAGCCAAGGGATGGGTTAACATCTGGATGCTGAAGAAGAAGGAAAGAGAATCTTCCATAGAGCCACCAGCATTGTGGGCCTGACAGCACATTTACTTTAACCTAGTGAGATGTCTGACCTCCACAATTACAAACTAACAAATGGATATTGTTTATTACACTAAGTTTGTGATAATCTATTATAGCAACAATGGGAAACAAATAGAGGCACTCAATGTCTTCCTCTTTTCTGCCCTTGATGGGTAGCTTTACACTTTTGAAAGGCTATTTATTAGATCTCCATGATAAGAAGTCAAGAAAAATGGTGAGGCAGTAACAGAAAGTTTGTGGAAGAGCTGAGCAAGGAATTAGACGAAGAGTGCGGAGAGAGTGTGATTGAAAGGTGGAAAGAATGAGATGGAAGATAAATGGAACAAAATGGTTTTGGAGTTTATCCTAGATGAGGTTCCTTGTGATTATAAAATCTGTGAGCTGATGTCTTTCAAAAGCTTTGGAATATTTTCAGCCCTTATTTCTTCCAATATAATTGTTTTAGCACCAACTTTTTCTTCTTTCCTTCTGAGACACCAGTAACATGCTTGTTAGAACTTTTGTTATTGTTGCACAAGCTTCTGTAGCTGTTTTTTGGTTTGGTTTGGTTTTTACCCACTCCCCAATTGTTTTTCACTCTGTTGTTAAAGTTGAATAACTTCGATTGATCTAGTTTCAAGTTGACTCTTTTTCCTTACTATCTCCATTCTTCTATTTTCAGTTTATTGGGATTTTAATTTTAGTTGTTGTAATTTTTGGTTATGTAATAATTATACAGTTCTTCTGGATATCTTTTATTTACTAAGGATTTCAGGTTTCCCATTGTTTTAAGAGTGATTGTGACTGCTTACTGCTGCATTTTTACATTACCTACTATAAAATCTTTGTCAAATAATTTCAACATCCGTGTTATATCATTGCTGGCATGTGTTGGTTATTTATTATCATGTGAGTTGAGATAGTCCTTGTTCTTCACATACCTGTACATTTTGGATTATATCTTGTATATTTTGAATATTAGTTTATGAGATTCTGAATCTTGTTCAAATCCTGTAGAAGATATTAGCATCTGTTTTTTAAGAGGCAGTTGGCCTGAGTAAGTAGCCTATACATTCTAACCTACCTTCTGTGTTACCAAAGACATGACAGTTTTTGAAGAGTTTGTAATGCCTTTGAATCTATCCCATGACAGTGTGAAATAGGCAGTTGTCTTTTAGCTTAGTTGTCAAATACTTTAGTATGTTGGCTAGGAATGATAACCTTGTTGCACGTTGGGGATGAGCCCAGAAGTTCATAAACAGACAACATTAGGAGTCACTTTCCCTAGTTCTTCTTCTCCAATATCTCCCTGATATATTCTGTTTCCTTGGGGGCATCTCCTTCATGGTTCATTGAGTAAATAGCTGAAACTTTAATCACTTCACTGTCCTATGCTCTCCAGTCACCTGTGCCTATAGTCAAGTGAGGGCAACAGAAAGAGACAAAAAGCAAGGGAGGTCTGTTCCATCCTCTGTAGACAACAGGTTCACTGAATGGACAGATATATTTCCATTTCATAGTGTTTTTGTTCAGAAAGCTCCCATTTCTGCTGCCGCCATGGTGACCACAGGATCCCTTAGTTGGCTGGGTCATGAGAAAACAGAAAATAGAAAGACAGAGGGAGATAAAACATTAAGACAGATCTGAGTAATCTCTCTGAGCATTGAGTCCCCTTTCTGCTCCTTGAGTCAGAACTAGAGAATTTCTGCTGGAAATCCCTGTGCACCAAGATGCTCACATATTGTGAATCAATGCTTTGACTTCAGGCCAGGGGATTCCAGAGGAAATAAACATATTAAACTCTTCATTGGTTCAGTGGTACTTTGAATTCTCATTTTTTCTCCCAATCCTCTTGCTAATAGTTATTTTTCAGAGTTCTCTGATAGCTCTTTCATATATTCTGTGCAAGTTTTATAGCTACATTTAGTACTAGAGGCAGGGTTGATTGCACTTACTTCATCTTACCCAGAATCAGAACTAAAATTGTGATTTTTTAATGCTTATTTACAGCTTCATTGAAACTCCACATCCTCTGGGACTGAAACAGGCAAGTCACAGCTTCAAAGGGTTATATTTGTGGAGGGAAGATTCTTTCAGAGTTTTGAACTCAAGATGCACCTTGGATTAAAATATCTCACTGAATGTGAGCCAAAAGCACAGCTTTACTAATACTTCTAGTCAATTGGAACAACAGTGCAAAGGATCAGGGCCCAATTAATCCTCAAGCATAATGAACTTGGAGTGATACCAGAAATCCAAAGATATACCCATAAAATCACTGTTACAAATTATCTTTCAATGTCTTAGATATACTGGCAGAGAACACAACCTAAAAATTTAACATGTTTGTTAAATTGAACAAGACTGTTAAAAATAGATTTAAGGAATAGAATTCAGTTGTCATCCAACTTCTAAGGACACACAATTTCTTAAGAATTTGGATTCATCAAATCGGTCTTGGAAAAAATACAGCCGCATTGCTTCTTAGAGGCTGAAGGCAGAAAGAGAGTCTCTCTGACTGCTGGCTGAGAGAGACACACTGCTGAAAGAGACATGCTCCTAGGGTAGATATGCTGCTGACAGATGCACTGCTGAGACAGAGATGTGAGAGACACGTGGAAAAGAGATGTGCTACTGAGAGAGACTGAGAGATGACCTGCTGAGAGAGATGGTTGGCTGAGAGAGACGACTGGCTGAGAGAGACTTAGCACATTCCTGAAATTGAATGTAGCCTGTTGCTTCCTTAATAAACCCCATAATCTGTGAAAAAAAAAAAAAAAAAAAGAATTCATTTGTGGACGATGAGATGGGATAAACTGAAGAAACATCAGATTATTTTAAAGCCTCTGCCAGTCTGAGAATTTAATGTCTTGGTTATGGATAAAAGATTTACATTGAATATACTTTGAAAATTCTGTACTAGATTACAGCCTACCCTTATGGATTCTGTAAGAAAATATACCCCATGGTTCAGAAGGAAGGGCTTGAACTTGTTGAAATACACTACAAAAATGGATAAATGGTCTAAGAGAAACCTAGGAGTCAGAGATACAAGATATGTGTATTCAAACCCACCAGCCACTCCTTGGAAGGAAGATGGGGCAATCTACTTCTGTAGTGAAACTGCCTTGGAAACCCAAGAAGGGGTCGCTATGAGTCGGGTCCGACTCGACGGCATGTAACAACAACACTATGGTTGTCATTAGGTGTGGACGAGTAGGCTCATAGCAACCCTATGTACAACAGAAGGAAACTCTACCTGGTCCTGTGCCAGCCTCATGAGCACATGTGGCAGCAACTGTGTCAAACCATTTCTTTGAGGGCTCCTGTTTTTTATTGTTGTTATTGTTGTTCTGTGCCATCAAGTCGGACCCGACTCATAGCGACCCCTCTTTGGGTTTCTGAGGTGGTATCACTATGGAAGTAGATTGCCCAACCTTCCTTCCAAAGAGTGGCTGGTGGGTTTGAACCACCAGCCTTCTGGTTAGCAGTCAAGTGTCATAGGCCCTACACTACTAGAGCTCACATCCACTTTACCAAGCATGACATACACTTCCAGAGAATGATCACTTTTGACAACATGACCAAAGGAGGTGAGACAAAGTCTGGCCATTCTCACTTCCAAGGAACATTTAGGATGCACTTCTTCCAGGACAGATTTGTTAGTTCTTCTGGCTGTCCATGGTACTTTCAGTATTCTTTGCCAACCCCAATAACTCAAAAGCATCAACTCTTCTTCAGTCTACCTTTTTCATTGTCCAACTTTCACATGTGTATGAGGCAACTAAAAACACCATGGCTTAGGTGAGGTGCACCTTAGTCTTCAAGGACACTTCTTTGCTCTTCATCACTTGAAGAGGTCCTTTGTAGATTTGCCCAATGCAATTCATCATCTGATGTCTTGACTGTTGCTTCCATTGTTGTTGATGTAGAGCCAAGTAATATAAAATCCTTGACAACTTCAATCTTTTTTCCATCCACCAGGAAGCTTTTTACTGGAGTTGTGAGGATTTTTGTTTTCTTTATATTGAGGTTTAATCCATACTTTAGACTGTAATCTTCAATCTTCATCAGTAAGTGCTTCATGTCATGCTTACTGTCAGCAAGCAAAGTTGTGTCATCTGTGTATTGCAGGTTGTTAACCTCCAATCCTGATGCCACAATCTTCTTCATATAATCCAGCTTCTCAGGTTATTTGCTCAGCATACAAGTTGAATAAGTATGGTGAAAGGATGTAACCTTGACATACTCCCTTCTTGATTTTGAACCATGCAGTATGTACCCATTGTTTTGTTTGAATGACAGCCTCCTGATTTATGTCCAGGTTCTTCATGAGTACAATCAAGTGTTCTGGAATTCCCATTCTTCTCAATGTTATCCACAATTTGTTATGATCCACACAATCAAATGCTTTTGCATACTCCATAAAACTCCATAAGTAAACATCTTTCTTGTATTCTTTGCTTTCAGCTAAGATCCATCTGACATTAGCAATGATATCCCTCGTTTCACATCCTCTTCTGAATCCAGCTTGCATTTCTGGAAGCTCTCTGTCAATATATTCCTGTAAACGTTTTTGGATTATCTTCAGTAAGATTTTACATGCATGTGATATTAATGATATTGTTTGATAATTTCCACATTCTGTGGGATCACCTTTCTTTGGAATGGGCACATATATGGATCTCTTCTAGTCAGTTTGCCAGGTAGCAGTCTTCCAAATCTATTTTGGAATAATTTCATGAGTGCCTCCAGCAGGGCATCCATTTGTTGAAACATCTCAATGGGTATTCTGTCAATTCCTGAAGCCTTGATTTTCACCAATTCCTTCAGTGCAGCTTCAATTTCTTCCTTCAATACCATTGGTTCTTGATCATATGCCATCTCCTGAAATGGATGAACATCGACCAATTCCTTTTGGTACAGTGACTCTGTGTATTCCTTCCATCTTCTTTTGATGCTTCCTGCATCATTCAATATTTTGCCCATAGAAACTTTCAATATTGCAACTCGAGGCTTAACTTTTTCTCTCCGTTCTTTCAGCTTGAGAAATGCTGAACATGTTTTTCCCTTTCGGTTCTCTAACTCTGGGTCTTTGCACATTTCATTATAGTAATTGGCTTTGTCTGTTCAAGCTGCTCTTTGTAATATTCTGTTTAGCTATTTTATCTTGTTTTTTCTTCCATTTGCTTTAGCTACTCTCTGTTCAAGGGCAAGTTTCAGAGTCTCTTCTGAAATCCATTTTTCTCTTTTCTCCCTTTTTTGTCTTTTTAATGACCTCTTGCTTTCTTCATGGATGATATTTTTGATGTCATCCCACAATTCTTCTGGTTGTTGGCCATTGGTGTTCAATGCATCAAATCTATTCTTTAAATGTTTTTTAAATTCAGAAGGGATATATTCAAGGTCTTATTTTGGCTCCCATGGACTTGTTTTAATTGTCTTCAACTTCAACTTGAACGTGCATATGAGCAGTTGATGGTCTGTTCCACAATCAGCTCCTGGCCTTGTCTTGGCTAAAGATACTGAGCTTCTTCATCACCTCTAGCCACACATGTACTCAATCAGATTTCTGCGTATTCCATCTGGTGAAGTCCATGTGTATAGTTGTCACTTATGTTGTTGAAAAAAACGGATTTGCAATGAATAAGTTGTTGGTCTTGCAAAATTCCATCATGTGATCTCCAGCATTATTTCTATCATCAAGGTCATATTTTCCAACTATCAGTAGCTCTTCATTTCCAACTTTTGCATTCCAGTCACCAGTGATAATTAACACATCTTAATTGAATGTTTGGTCAATTTCAGACTGCAGAAGTTGGTAAAAATCTTCAATATCCTCATATTTGGCTTTTGTGGTTGGTGCATAAATTTTAATAATAGTAGTATTAACTGGTGTTCCTTGTAAACAAAACCAAACACTCTGCTCTCGAGTCAGATCTGACTCATAGCTACCTCTCCTTGGGTTTCTGAGGTCGTATCACTACAGAGGTAGATTGCCCAACCTTCCTTGTAGGTATATGGATATTATTCAATTGCTGACAGTGTTGTATTTTGAGACAGATCTTGAAACAGTCATTATTGCAATGAATGCCACACCATTCCTCTTCAATTTGTCATTCCCAGCATAGTAGATCATATGGTTGTCTGATTCATAATGGCCAAAACCAGTTTATTTCAGCTCACTAATGCCTAGGATATTGATATATCGATCTTTATGTGCTCCATTTCATTTTTGACAACTTCCAATTGTCCTAGATTCATACTTCGTACATTCTGTGTTCCAATTATTAACAGATGTTTGCATCTGTTTCATCTCATTTTGAATTGTGCCACATCAGCCAATGGGGGTCCCAAAAACTTTACTCTATCCATATCATTAAAGTCATCTCTATTCTGAGAAGTCAGTTCTTCCCCAGTCAAATTTTGAGTGCCTTCCTACCTGATGGACTCATCTTCCAGCACTATGTGGGTCAATGTTTCAGGGATGTTTGTAAAGACTTCCAGTAATATATCAGTCAGTGTTTCACTACTATTCATGAGGTTTTTCACTTCTTTGAGAAGTGGATGGCCTCTTCCTTCTTCTGAGTCTGTTTAAGCCTGGAAGCTCCACTGAAACTTTCCAACATGGCTAACTCTGCTGGCATTTTTCAACATGGTAGCATAGACTCCAGCCTCATAGCAATATGTAAGCCACCACAGGACAAAAAAATGACAGGCAAGTTTGTCTCCCTTAGTTTTTCCTAACTCCTCTGCACCTGCCTACCTCAGGCCCTGGGTTTAATATAGAGCCACACCCAAGCAAAAAGCAGCCTCCAAACCCCTGGCTTTTTAGAAAGCTAAAACACATTAAAATAAACATTTGATTGAAAAAGAGCTCTATTTTTTGGTTTTGTTTGCACACATTATTTTTTCCATCATATTCCAGGCATATACAATCATAAAACCATGTTTAATGATTTTCTTTTTGACACAATTCTTGTTTCTTTTATTCCCACAAAATGGAACTTTTTTATATGTATTATTTTTCAATCTGTCTTTTATTTTTTAACTCAATTATTCTTTAATGATATCCTTCCAAATTGATAGACATCATTATAATTAATCCTGAGGGATTGTTCCAAAATTTCTTAATGAATGTTGTAGTTACTCCCTGTTTGTAAAGACATATACTTTTTGCCTAAAATTTCATGAAGAAACAATATAAAAAGATCTTCTGTGTTCAAAGTATTTTAAAAATATTAAAATATTTGAGTAATATGTTTCAATCTATTTATGTAATGTAGTGGCACATACCTTATACTTATCAATTTTGTCCATATATTGTGAATATAACAATTATTTTTGCTTGAAATGATATCAACTGTAATTTTCTTGTTTAGTTTAAGTATATTCTGGAAATATAATATCATTAAGTGATTAATGAAAAACAGAAAGCCTAGCATTTAAAATATATTGCTATGCAAATCATTAAGAGTTAAGAATAGTATTAATTTTGTAGGTCTGAAATTAAATAATAATCTATTTTATCTAAAAATAAAAATGTAAAAGTCAGGAATCAGATTGTGATTCTTTTACTTTTCTTAATTTCTTTATTAAAATATTAAGGAGCTCTGTGTAGTTGTTAAGATATTTGGCTGCTGACCAAAAGCTGGTTTGAACACACCAGCTGCTCTGAGGAAGAGGGGTGAGGCCGTCTGCTTACATAAAGATTTACAGCCTTGGAAATCCAATGGGGTCACTTTCGGTTGGAATTGAGTTGATGGCAGTGAATCTGGTATGGTTTTGATTTACTAAAATATTAGCAATAGCTGTCTGTCTTGGCAATCTAAGGTCTTTGTTTTCATATAATTTGGTGAGAAACATAAACATTGAAGCTATTATGAAAGTCCATGTTACAGTGGGTCAAATACAGCTGTCTATATCTAGAGTAGATAATAATAATTACTTAATTATTATTATTATTATTTTAACTCATTGAACTTAGAAAAATTAAAAAAAAAAAAAAAAGGAAAATGCTATAGTTGGCCAAATATGTAATTGGTGTATATGAAGAAAGGTGATAGTTATTTTAAGTATCTAGAGACAATATAATAATAAATATTACAGAGAGTTTGAGCTTTAGAGAAATGTAAATTGGAAGTTAATATTTGAAGCTTCCATTGCATATTGTACACTCAAGAAGATGTTCAAAAGATTTATATTAAGCTGATAACCATATCCAGTTACCATTAAGTTGATTCTGACTAATGGTGACATCATGTGTCTCAGAGCAGAACTGTTCTCCATAGGGTTTTCAATGGCTGATTTTTAAGAGTGACTTTGTGTTGAGGTTGAACCTTACACCTTTTGATTACTAGTTAATAGTGTTAACTACATCACTAGACTCACTAAATAACTCACTGCTGTCGAGTTGGTCCCCACTCATAGCTACCCCTTCCTGGGTTTCCTGGGCAGTATCTCTATGGAAGTAGATTGCCCAACCTTCCTTCCAAGGACCCCATTAAATTGGGACAGAAACATAACACTTAATGTCATTGGGTACACTTATTTTTTAAATTATCCTTCAAATTTTCTTTGAAATTAAAGCCAAACTTAATCCCTTACATCTTAATTTTCTAATGGTTAATTTTCAATAATATTTAAAATGCTGTATAAAATCACATTTTTAATAAACATGAAGTAACAACTTCTTCTTGTGAACATATACACATAAAGATAAGAAGAAATTTATTTTAATTCTGAAAAGAAATATAGGTTAAAATCCATCAATATATACTGTAAATGTTGTAGTTCTTTTTAATGTAAGGCACAATGCACTGATATAAAAAGAAATTTAGAGATAATCATAAGGTATGCTTCCCATAGAGATCTATTCATAGCAGTTAACAATGGAAAATAGAAGCTGATTCTGTGGGTGCCTACTATGTAATTCTCCTATGGTGGAAGCAAGTCAAATGAGGATAATCCTGAAAAAGGCACTTTTGAAAATATTGTTTTATGTTAATAAGAAAATTCTTTCAAAGACTGTACAAACTATGGATAGATATCTTGGTGGAATGAGACCAAATTAAATCTATACCATCACGATTCCTATTCTCAGCCACCCAATGTTCATTCCCAACCTTACTTACTATAATAGCTATTATATTTTACTTAAAAATACTTTAAGGCAATATCAACATACCATAAAATTTAATACTCTTTATATATGTGTCCTCCACTCATCTTTCCATTTATCCTACTGTGGTACTTGTGTGTTGCTGTGATGTTGGAACCTCTTCCACAGTTTAAAATATAAACATGGTTACCCATGGTGGACAGGTTTCAGAAAGCTTCCAGACTAAGATATACTGGGAAGAAGGACCTGACAATCTACTTCTAAAAAACAATTGGCCAGTGAACACTTCATGAATAGAAGAGGGATATTGTCTAATATAGTGCTGGAAGATGAGCCTCTTTTTGGAAGACATCCAAAATATGACTGAGGAAGAATTGCCTCCTCAAGGTAGTGTCAAATTTAATGATGTGGATGGAGTAGACCTTTTGGGACCTTCATTTGCTGGTCTGCCATGACTCAAAATTGGAAA
>NW_006921660.1:8152957-8160866 GCF_000298275.1 Orycteropus afer afer
AATAAATGAATAAGACTCTAGAAAAAAAATGGAAGTTGACAAAAATGAAATGTAACACTTGAAGATTGATATCTTAGGCATTAGTGAGATGAAATAGATTGGTATTGGACATTTTAAATTGGACAATAAGATGGTCTATTATGCTAGGTATGAAAAATTAAAGAGGAACGGAATCACATTCATCAACAGAGAGAACATTAAAGAGCTATTCTGTAGTGCAAAGCTGTCAATGATAGGATAATATTCATCAGTGTACAAGGAATATCAGTTTATATGAATATTATTCAAATTTATGCTGATGATATAGAAATTAAAGATTTTGACCAATTTTTGCAGTCTGATATTGATCAGATATGCAGTTAAGATGCATTGATAATTACTGGTGATTGAATGCAAAAGTTGGAAACAAAAAGGCAATAGTTAGAAAATATGGCCTTGGTGATAGAAAAAATGCTAAAGATTTCATGACAGAATGTTGCAAAACAAAAGAACATTTCATTACAAATACCTTATTTCAACAACATAAATGCAAATTTACATGATTACTCCACTAGATATAACACCCAGGTATTAAATTGATTATGGCTGTAGAAAGAGATGATAGAGAAGCTCAATATCATAAGTCAGAATTAGTCCAGAGCCAACTGTGGAATAAGTTATCAAATGCTCATATGCAAGTTCAAGATGAAACTGAAGACAATGAAAGTAAATCCACAAGAGCCAAAGTACACTCAAGTAGACACACTCCCTGGAGAGAACAATCATGGGAGAAGGAAGGGCTGCTTATGCGCAGAGAGATAGCTCAGGGTGCAGAAGAGTATGAAGGGATGGACACTGGGAGGAGGTAACTATGGGGAGGAAGTGGGAGGGGAGCTGCTGCATTGTAAATTTTGGCCAATGACATGAGACAAAGTATATGTGAACTGCTGTATGAAAAGTGAATTTACTCTGTAAATCTTCACCCAAATCCTAAAAAAAAAAAAAAAAAAAAGAGTCAAAGTACAGCCTTGCATACATCCCATCTCAAGAAAACGTGAGGCATTGAACACTAATGAAGTTAGTCAAAGACCAGACAAGTTGTGGAACAGAATTAAGGACATTATACACAGAAAAAGTAAAAGGTCATTAAAAAGATAAGAAAGAAAGGAAAGACAAAAATGGATGTCAGAAGAGACCCTGAATTTACTCTTGAATGTATAGTAGTAGCTAAAGTGAATGGAAGAAATAATGAAATACAAAAGAGCAGAACAGAAGCTCTCAGAGGGTGGCTTGAGAAGACAAAGTGAAGAATTATAATGAAAAGAGCAAGGAATAGGTTAGAATACCAGCAGGGAAGAGCACTGCTTTGCTTTTCTAGTACCACCCTAACAGAAAGCACCACAAACGGGTGGCTTTAACAAATGGAGATCTATTCTCTTATAATTTAAGAGTCTAGAAGCCTGATTTCAAAGTGCCAGCTTTAGGGGATTGGTGAAAGCCTCTTGACCTTGGGCTTCAGCTCTGTCTCTTGCTCCCAGACCACTGAAGCTGGAGGCTTCTCTTAACTCAGGCAGCTGCTGGCTGCTGAGGTTGGTATACCCAATGTTAACAAGTAAAATGGTACAGTCCCCAAATTATCAAGCAACACGGCAGGCCACTAATTCAAGTCCATTAAAGTTCCTAGATCGGCAGACAATATGGCAGGCTGCTGAATGATGACTTGGCTATATAGAGTAATTAAGTGTGCCAAAAGCAAGAGACTTTCCTCAAAGCCTCTTCTTATACACTAGAAGTATACCACATCCGTAAGGCATCTACTTAGCTGCTCCAGTTGATTCCACCATGGAGCTGATTATCAGTCTCATCATGGGGAATAACTATATGCAGCTGCCCAGCCACTCAAAACCAAGCCCAGCCAGTTGACACACAACTTAACTATCACAAACACAATCAATATCTCTTAATATGAAAGAACTGAAAAAAAAAATCAAACCTCAAATTTAAATATTGAAGAATTCTATGGGCAAAATATTGAATGATACAGGAGGCATCAGAAGAAAATGGAAGGCATACAGAGTCCCTATACTAAAAATAAGTTGCTGACATTCAAACATTTCATGAGGCAGCCTATGATCAAGAAACCATAGTATTGAAGACAGAAGTACAAGCTTAACTAAGGCAAGACTCCAATAATTTAAAGAATACCAATTGAGATGTTTCAACAAAAGAATGCAATGCTGGATGTGTTCATTTATCTATGACAAGAAATTTGGAAAAGAACTACCTGGACAACCAACTGGAAGAGCTCCAGAGCTGTGCCCATTCCAAAGAAAATGAACCAATGGAATATGGAAATTATTAAACAATAACTTTAATAACAAATGTGATAAAAATTTTGCTGATGATTATTCAAAACAATGGCAGTAGTAAATGGACAGGGAACTACCAGAAATTCAAGCTGGATACAAAAAAGGATGTAGAATGGGGGATATCATTGCTGACATCAGATAGACCTTGGCTGAAAGCAGACAACACCAGAAAGATGTTTACCTGTGTTTATTGACTGTGCAAATAGATTTGACTATGTGGATCATAACAAATTATGGATAACATTTCAAAGAGTGGGAATTTCAGAACATTCATTAGTACCCATAAGGAAGCTGTACATAGATGAAGAGGCAGTAATTTGAATAGAACAAGGGGATACTGCATGGTTTAAAATCAGGAAAAGTGTGCAACAGGGTTGTATCCTTTCACCATACTTATTCAATCTGTATGCTGAGCAAATAATCTGAGAAGCTGTACTGCATGAAGAATGTGGCATCAGAATTGGAAGAGGATTCATTAACAACTTGCTATATGCAGATGACACAACCTTGCTTGCTGAACATGAAGGAGACTTGAAGCACTTACTGATGATGAGCAAAGACTTCAGTATGGATTTCACCACCACATAAAGAAAATAAAAATCCACACAACTGGACCAAAAATTAACATCAAGATAAATCAAGAAAAGATTGAAGTTATCAAAGATTTCATATTGTTTGGATCCACAATCAACACCCTTGGAACAGAAGTCAAGAAATCAGATGATGTATCACAGTGGACAAATCTGCTCCAAAAGATCTCTTTAAGAAACAAAGATGTCACTTTGAAGACTAAGGTACACCTGACCCAACCCATGGTAATTTCAATAGTCTCATATGCATGTAAGAGCTGGGCAATGAATAGTGAAGACTGGGGAAGAGATGATGCCTTTGAATTGTGGTGTTAGTAAAGAATACGATAAAACCACTTACAGAAGAAGGCAAGAAATCTGTCTTGGAAGAAGTACATCCAGAATGCTCCTTAGAAGTGAGAATGACCAGCCTTTGTCTTACGGACTTTGATCATGTTGTCAGAAAGGACTGGTCCCTGAAGAAAGATACCATGCTTGGTAAAGTAGAAGGTCAATGAATAAAGGGAAGACCCTCAATGAGATGAATTGTCACAGTGGCTGCAATGATGAGCTCAAGCATAGCAAATGTGAGGAAGGTGCAGGACCAGGCATTGTTTTGTTTTGCTGTACATAGGATCACTGTGAGTCAAAACCGACTTGATGGCTGGCGTCTTACAACACCACCACTACAAACAATCATACTTTCTGTATTAATTGATATTACCTCATGTATAAACCAAACCCACTGCCTTTTGGCTAATTGCAACTCCTAGTGACTCCCATTGGGTTTCCAAGGCTGTAAACCTTCACAGAAATAGATTGCCTCATCTTCCTCCTGTGTAGCAGCTGTGAGTTTAAATCTCTGATCTGGTAAGCAGCCAAATGTCCTATTCACTATGCCAACAGAGCTCCTAACTTAATTATAGTATATTAAATGTATATCAGTTGTCTCATATGCATGTGAAAGCTGGTCTATTAATAAGGAAGACTAAAGAAGAAGCATTACTTTTGAATTATGATTTTGTGAAGAATATTGAATGTACTATTGGGAGCTCTGGTAGCATAGTGCTTAAGGCACTTGACTGCTAACCAGAGGACTGGTGGTTCAAAACCATCAGCCACTCCTTGGAAGGAAGGTTGGGCAATCTATTTTTGTAGTGATACTGCCTCGGAAACCCAAGGAGGGGTTGCTATGAGTCAGGTCTGTCTGACTCGACGGCACATAACAACAACAACATGGATTGCCAGAAGAACAAACAAATTGGTCTTGGAAGAAGTACAGCCTGAATGTTCCTTAGAACTGAGGGTGTCTCATGTATTTTAGACATGTTATCAATAGGGACCAGTGTCTGGTGAAGGACATCATGTTTGGTAAAGTAGAGGGTTAGCAAAAAGAGGGACAACCTCAGCAAGATGGATTGACACAGTGGCTACAACAATGGACTCAATCATAGCAATGATTGTGAGTATGGCACATGACCAGGAAGTGTTTCATTCTATTGTACACAGGGTTGTTATGAGTTGGAACCAACTTGACAGCACTTAACAATAACAGTAACATACCAAAAGATCAGTTTTACTTTGTTGTGTTTAAGAAATGTGAATGCAGACGGTGACATTGAAGACGTTGCTGATATTTTTAAACCAAATGTTTGAAAAGGTAATTGTGAGATTTATCATATATGTCACAATTTCATGTATTTACCAAAATTTCTTCCATAATTAAAAAAATTAATTGAACATTAGCGAATAGGGAGGACACGGAATTGAGCGTATAAGATATAGGCGATAGACGCTAATACCAATCAGTATATCCACAATACTGAATTACCATTAACAATAACCACCAGGCTACAGATAAACACATAAACATCTGAGAAGATCAGATGGGAGTCAGTGAACAGGATTATACTCTAGACCAAGGATTGATTCAGTGGAGGTTAATCTTGTACAGATACCAGTGATACAAAATACCTGCAATCCTTACAGAAACAACAGAAGACAGACATAGAGTAATTCCTCACAGTCAGCTAGACACTGGGAGAGAGACTCAACATATATACCAACTCAGGATCATAGTACTGGGGGACACCAGACTTGAATGGCACAACAAAATACATAAAAGTCTTGCTCCTCATCCTACATTATTGAGTAGTGTCTGAGGTCTGAAAAGCTTTCAAGTGACAATCTAAGATGCAGCTAATGGTCTCCTATCATTGGAAGTGAAAAAGAGTGGAAAAAAAAAAAAAAGGGTATTTGGAAGCAATCAGCCCTAGGACATGATGGACTGCAAGACTATCCAGAAGAACTAGATGGTGCCTGGCTACCAACGCCAACCACTCAGGAAAGGATCAAATCTGGTGATCCTGCACAGAGTGGGAGGAAAAATGTGGAACAAAATCCAAAAAGAATAATGACCAGAATTACTGTTGGATGGAGTCTGGTGGGAACCCCAGTACTATGGCCTTGGAATACATTCTGGGCCTGGAATAAAACTCACTTTCAGGCACTGGCTTTCAGCCCAGTAGTAAACAAGATGTACATGCAGACCACTCAACTCAGGGTGATGCACTCACACTCTACAGAGATGCATCCCTTGGAGCAGTCGACCACAGGACACAGGAGGGGCAACATTTGCAAGGAGGAAATGCAGGACACATAGGAGTGCATAACTATGAGGGGCACTGGGGAGGTGATTTCTAAGCAGGGAGGGGAGGAGACTGGGTTAGGGTTGGGTATGGTAAAGAGGGAGTGAAAAAACAAATGGAGCACCTAATGCAGAATTCCTTAAAGTAATTATTCATCTGGATATGTATCATATACTGTAACTGTGAAATCGTTTTAGGCCTATTTATTTATTATTTATCAACTTTTTGGAGTCTCTACCAGTTTTACATGAGGATGTTTTCTCATTGTTTGGTTAGGTGTTATGTGATAGTGAATTATACTTAGATGATTGTATTCTTTGGAAACTCTAAGAGCCCATAGTAAGAATGCTTCCTTGACATGAGTGACTGAATTTGATATGTCCAGAACCTAAATAATTCTGACTCAAGACTACAACTCTCCTCTGCCAAGTATCCAGATTTCTGAGTTCCAGGTTCTGGGAAAAGTGCAGTGTCAAAAAAAACAGTACATACTTGGTCCTTGTCTTCATGTGTTCTCACTGTTCACCCCTCAGCTTCAAGCTCAGTTTTGTCTGTTAACCTAAACCATCACCCCTCCAATCTCACTTTTTATTCTCTTTCCCTCTTTCATTATTCATAGTGTTTTCCCCTACAAGATACAAGTCTAGCAAACCAGTATAATCTATATTTTATACAGGAATTAATTATCAAGATGCCCCCTCATTGAATTTAACCCACTCTACTGATGAAAGTAGAAGTCTCTAGAAAGGACATTGGTACCGGAAAATTCAATGAACAGTGCCCAATACTGTATCATGGAAATGTGTTGTTGTTGTTGTTGCTGTTAGGTGCTGTCAAGTCAGCTCTGAATCATAGCTACCCCATGTACAACAGAACGAAACATTATTTCATCCTGTGCCAGCCTCACAATCCTTGCCATACTGAAGCCCATTGTCACAGCCAATGTGTCAATCCATCTCTTAGAGGGCCTTCCCCTTTTTTGTTGACCCTCCATTTACCCAGCATGATATCCTTCTCCAAGGAATGGTCCCTTTTGACAACATGAGCAAAAGAGGTGAGATAAAGTCTGGCCATTTTTGCTTCCAAGGTGCATTCAGTTGCACTTCTTCTAGGACAGATTTGTCAGTTCTTCCGGCAGTATATGGTACTGTCAGTATTCTTTGCCAACACCACAACTCAAAAGCTTCAACTCTTCTATCTTCCTTATTCATTGTTCACCTTTCACATACTTATGAGGCTATTGAAAACACCTTGGCTTTAAGTTAGGTGTACCTTAGTCTTGAAAGAGATATCTTTGCTCTTCAGTATTTTAAAGAGGTCTTTTATAGCATATTTGCCCAGTGCAATACATCATCTAATTTCTTGACTGCTGCTTCCATTGGTGTTGATTGTAGAACCAAGTAATATGAAATCTTTAATAACTTCAAACTTTTCTCCATTTATCATGATGCTGCTCATCGGTTCAGTTGTGAGGATTTTCCTTTAATCTATGTTGAGGTGTAATCCATACTAAGGACTTTAGTCTTTAATCTTCATCAGTAAATGCTTCATGTCATCTTCACTTTCAGCTAACAAGGGTGTTAATGAGTCTTCCTCCAATCCGGATGCTGTGTTCTTCATATATTCCAGCTTCTTGGATTATTAGCTCAGTATACATATTGAATAAGTATGGTAAAGTGACACAACCATGATATATTCCCTACCTCACTTTAAACCATGCAGTACTCCTTTTCTATTCAAACAACAGCTTCCTTCCTGGTCTATGTACAGGTAATTTATGAGCACAATTAAATATTCTGGAATTCCCATTCTTTGAAATGTTATCCATAATTTGTTATGAACCACACAGTTGAAAGATTTTCCATAGTCAACAAAAATACAAGTAAACATCTTCCTGGTATTCTTTGCTTTCAGCCAAGATACATCTGACATTGGCAGTATCCCTTATTCCACAAACTCTTCTGAATCTGCCTTGCATTTCTGGAAGTTCCCTGTCAATATACTGCTGGAACCTTTTTTGACTTATCTTCAGCAAGATTTTACTTGGGTGTGATATTAATGATACTGGTAGACAATTTCCACATTCTATGGGATCACCTCTCCTTGGAATGGGTAAAAATATGGATCTCTTCCAGTCACTTGGCCAGGTAGCTGTCTTCCAAATCTCTTGCCATAGATGAATAAGTGCCTCTAGTGCAACATTCCTTTTTTGAAATATCTCAATGAGTATCATGACAATTCCTGGAGCCTTGTTTTTTGACAGTTCGTTCAGTGCAGCTTTGACTTCTTCTTTCAGTACCATTGGTCCTGATCATATACCACCTCTTGAAATGGATGAACATCA
>NW_006921660.1:8169506-8184146 GCF_000298275.1 Orycteropus afer afer
TCTTCTGTGTCTGTGTTAATTGGTTTCCCTTTTCTTTGTTGAAGAGGGTCTGTGCAATCCTTCTGCCTAGTCCGCCATCTTGCCCTGCCTCCCTTCCATTTTCTTTTGATGTTTCCTGCATCATTGCATACTTTGACCACAGAGCTTTTCAATATTACAACTCAAGCCTTTAATATTTTTTCAGTTTTTCAGCTTGACAATGCTGAGCATATTCTTCCCTTTTGGTTTTCTAACTTCAGGTCTTTGCACATTTCAATTGTGCAAATAAATGACTTTGTTTTCTCATGCTGCTCTTTGCAAACTTCTGTTCAGCTCTTTTAATTTGTCATTTCTTCTATTTGGTTTAGTTACTCTCCATTAAAGAGCAAGTTTCAGAGTCTCTTTTGACATCTATTTTGGTCTTTTCTTCCTTTCCTGTGTTTTAATGACCTTTTGGCTTCTTCATGGGTGATGTTATTGATGTCACCCCACAATTCCTTTGATTTCAGTCACTGGTGTTTAAAGCATTAAATCTGTTCTTTAGATGGTATCTAAATTCAGGTGGGATATAATCAAGGTCATATTTTGGCTTTTGCAGACTTGTTTTAATTGTTTTCAGCTTCACCTTGAACTTACATATGAGCAGTTGATGGTCTGTTCCACAATCAGCTCCTGGACTTGTTTTGGCTAAAGATACTGAACTTCTCCATTGTCTCTTTGCACAGATGTAATCAATCTGATTCCTGTCTATTCCATCTGGTGAAGTCCACATGTATTGTCACTGTTTATGTTGTTAAAAAAACAAAGGAATTTGCAATGAATAAGTCATTGGCACTGCAAAATTCTACCATTCAATCTCCAGCATTATTTCTATCACCAAGGCCATATTTTCAACTATTAGTGATTCTTCTTTGTTTCCAATTGTTTGCATTCCAATCACCAGAAATAATCAGCACATCTTGATTGCATATTTGGTCAATTTCAGACTGCAGAAGTTGGTAAAAATCTCCAATTACCTTGTCTTTGGCTTTGGTGGTTGGTGCATAAATTTGAATAATTGTAGTATTAACTGGTCTTCCTTGTAGGTGAGTGGATATTTTCCTATCACTGTTAGCATTATACTGCAGGATAGATCTTGAAACATTCTTTGTGACAATGAATGTCACACCATTCCTCTTCAATTAGTCCTTCCCAACATAGTAGATCATATGACTATCTGATTTGAAATGGCAAAACTGTCCATTTCAGCTCACTAATGGCTAATATATTGATCTTTATGCATTTCATTTCATTTTTGACAACTTCCAATTTTCCTAGATTCATACTTCATACATTCCATGTTCCAATTATTCATGGTTGTTTGCAGCTGTTTCTTCCCATTTTGACACTTCAGCAAAAGGAGGTCCCAAAAGCTTTACTCCTTCCATGTGACTAAGGCTGACTCTACTTTGAGGAGGCAGCTCTTCCCCAGTTGTATTGTGAGTGACTTCCATCCTGAGGGCCTCATCATCTGACACTATTTTGGACAATGTTTCAGGGCTATTCATAATATTTTCCAGTAATATATCAGACAGTGTTTTACTACTATTTACAAGGTTTTCATTAGCCAATTCTTTGAGAGGTGGATGGCTCCATCCTTCTTCCAAGTCTATCTTAGTCTGGCAGCTTCACTGAAACCTGTCCATCATGGGTGACCCTGTTAGTATTTGAAATACCAGTGGCATATCATCCAGCCTTACAGCCACATGCAAGCCCCCACAGTACAACAAACTGACAAATGAGTACTGGTCATGGAAATATAATACAGATAAAATTAATATGGAAAAGTAACATTCATTTTTCATAATTCCCCTCAATAAGTATTTATTGAGTGTTTACTTACAAGTGAACATTGGGTTCAATATTGAGACTAATAAAAGTAGGAATAATCTCTGGTTTTAAGAACAGTGTGTAGTGAAGTAGATTGACTTATAATGGAATAAATTATTGAAAAAATGTGATATAAAAAAGTCAGAAAAAAAAAGATACATGAGATAGACAGTGTTACACCAAAATCTCCTTGTGTTAATTCTTCCTGAGCATTATATAAACCATTTTTCCCAGACCTTTGCTGTTAGGCAAGGTCATGTGACTATTTGGCCAAATAAACATGAATCAAACAGAACTGAATAATTTCTAAACTCAGGCAGTAAATGTGAGAAATTGTGGTATATTCCCACTTTCCTCTTTCACTGTAATCCCAAATGTGAAACAGTCTTGTGAGGCCACAAGCCATAGTAGCCTGGATTACCTTGTAGCCTTGAGATGGATCAGTGCCCTGGATCACAATTGTCCTACAGTGGACTTTGTAATGTAGGAATGCCACAATCCAAAGGTTAGATGTATTAGATGTAGCACAATTTGTACTATACTACCAATAAAATTCAGAAGTAGAATTAAAAAAAAAACAAAAAAAAAAAACTCACTGCCATTGAGTTGGATCCAACTCATAACAACCCCTCTTTGGGTTTCCAAGGTGGTATCACTGTGGAAGTAGATTGCCCACCCTTCCTTCTGAGGAGTGGCTGGTGTGTTTGCACTACCAGCCTTCTGGTTATCTGTCAAATTTCTTAGATACTATGCCACTAGAGCTCCACAGAAGTAGCATAAACAATGGAATTGACTTTGGGAGAGTTAAGAGAAATTTTGGAACATCACCATTCCTGGGTAGACATGGAGAAGATTTAAGTTCAAAGTCATGAAGATGTGTAACAGAATAAGATATTTAACTAACTAAAAAAACAATTATAGATAAAATTGGTTTTGGTTCCAGGGAATGGATGGATATCAAGAAGCTTAAAACAGTGGACAGTATTCAATGATGTTGTATGAATTATTAATCTTGCTTGTAACTAATAGAACACTGTTAGTTGCCATTGAGTTGACTCTGATGTTATGTATAACAGAAAAAAAATGTTGTCTGGTCTTGTTTCATGGTCATGGCAGTTGGTATATTTGAGTCTATTATAGCTATTTTGTGAGTCTCTCTCATTGAGGATTACTTCATTTTTCCTGACCTTCTACTTTATCAGCTATAACGTCTTTTTCTAGCAATTGTTTGTTTCTCATGATGTATAAAATTAAACCAGTTGAAGTCTAACTTTACTCTTGTTTATTTAAGCAAAGAAAAAAAAAAAGATCTTAGAGAGATCACAGAATACACTGGGTACTTAAAGAACAAACCTCAGAAAATGGATGCAACCCATATAATCTGTTCAGCAAGAACCACTTCTAATGTATGATAGCATTACCCTGCTTGACAGTTTTCACTGTTTTTAGGTGACTTCTATTTGGTTCCAACTCATAGTGACCATATATGAAACAAAATGAAACATTGCCTGCTACTGCAGTGTCCTCACAATCTTAGCTATGCTGTTCTTGCTGTCACTGTGTCAATCCATCTGGTGGAGGGTCTTCTCTTTTTCACTGATACTCTACTTTATCAAGCATGATATCTTTCTCCAGAGACTAGTCTCTTCTGGCAACATGAACAAAGCAGAAGAGATGAAGTCTACCAATTCTAACTTCTAAGGAACATTCTAGCTGTACATCCTTCAAGACAGTTTTGTTCATTCTTCTACCAGTCCATGGTACATTCAATACTCCTCACCAACACTGCAACTTAAATTCATCAATTCTTCCGCCTTCCTTATTCACTGTGCAGCTCTCACATGCATATGAATCTACTGAAAATACAATGACTTGGGACAAGCATACGTTAGTCTTCAAAGTGATCTCTTTATTCTTTAACACTCTAAAGAGGTCTTTTGCAACAGATTTCCTCAATGCAATGTATTATTTGATTTATTGACTGTTGCTTCCATGGGCGTTGATTGTGGGTCAAAGTACAATAAAATCCTTGACAACTTTCACTTTTCTCCATTTATCATGAGGTTGCTTATTTGTCCAGTTGTGAGTATTTATTTATTTATTTTTATGTTGAGTTGCAATCCATACTGAGGCTGTGTTTTCTGACCATCATCAGGAGATGCATCAATTCTTCTAAACTTGCAGCAAGGAAGGTTGTGTCATCTGCATATCACAGGTTATTAATGAGTCTTCCTCCAATCCTGATGCCATGTACTTCTTGATATAGTGCAGGTTTTTGGATTATTTGCTCAGCATACAGATTGAATAAGTGTAGTGAAACAATGCAACCCTGGCTCACCCTTTTCTCACTCTCAATATTACTGATTCTGACACTGAATAATTCTTCTCTAAAATGAACTCTTTTTATTTATTAATAATTTTCTTGAATATTACAATCCTTTTTGTAGATGCATTTTATTTTTCAAACTTAAGTAATTTGACCCCTATTAGAAGGCAGAGTACAGAGAAGGAATTATTCTCTCTGGTTTCTACAAGGCAAGGAAGAGTTTATATGTGAGCAGACAAAATACATACATGCATGCTTAAAATAAGTGTTCTTAAATTAATCTCTGCCAAGATATTTGGAGCAATCCTAATGTGAGGCTACCTTTTGTAAATTTCTAGTCTTCAAATTATTTAAACATATACAGGTGGGGAAAATTGAACCTCTAATATAGAAATTGTTCTAAATGTGAAATTTATCTAAAAACAAAACAAAACAAAACGTAATTTCACTGATGTCAAGTCAATTTGACTCATAGTGATCCCTCCTTGGTTTTGTGAGGAGGTATCTCTACGGAAATAGATTGCCCAGTATTCTTTCTGAAGAGTGGCTGGTGGGTTTGAACTGCTGGCCTTCTGGTTAGCAGTCAAATGCCTTAGGCACTATTCCTATCAATCTTATGGGTAGATACTACTATATTTCTCTGACCCAGAGAGGTTAAATAATGTACTCAATTGATATAATAACATTTTTCAATTAATCTCCTTTACTAATATTAGTAAAAACAAACAAACAAACAAACAAAAAAAAACATTGTTTCCATACTCCCATATATTGCACCTCAGAAGGAAAATTGGGCAATCTACTTCCATAGTGATACTACCTCAGAAACCCAAGAAGGGGTTGCTATGAGTTGGATCTGACTCAAAGGCAGTGAATTAGGTTGTAGGTTATGTATAACACAGTGATCATAGAACAGATGAGTTCTGGGATGACATCAAGAGCATCCTACATAAAGAAAGCTAAAGACCATTAAAAAGACAGGAAAGGAAGAGAGGAACCAAACAAATGTCAGAAGAGTCTCAGAAACTATTTCTTGAATGGGGTGTAGCTAAATAGAATGGGGAAAATGGTGAGGTAAAGAGCTGAGCAAAAGATTTCAAAGGGCAGCAAAAGGGGACAAAGTAAAGCATGATGATGAAATGTATGAAGAACTGGAGTTGGAAAATCAAAGGGAAAAAACTTGCTTGTCATTCATCAAGTGGAAACAACTGAAGAAAAAATTCAAACCTCAAACTGTGACAGTGAAGTTTTCTATGGGCAAATTACTGAACTATGAAGAAAGCATTAAAAGAAGAGAGAAAGAATACACATAGTCATTGTTCCAGAAATAATTGTGCATTATTCAACCATTTCAGGAGGTAGTACATAATCAGGAACAAAAATTATTGAAGAGAGAAGTCCAAACTGCACTGAAAGAATTGACAAAAAACAAAACTCTAATAGTGGACAGAATATCCATTTTGAGATGTTTCAACAAACAGACACAATTTATGCCAAGAAATGAGTGCCAAACACACTCATCTATGCCAAGAAATTTGGAAGACAGCTATCTGGAAAACTGACCAGAAAAGATCTATATATTTGCCTGTTCCAAAGATAGGTGATCCAGCAATGTGGAAATTATCAAACAATATCATTAATATCTCACTTAAGTAAAATTTTGCTGAATATAATTAAAAAATGATAGTAGTACATCAACAGGGAGCTACCAGGAATTCAAGCCAGATTCTGAAGAGGGTGTGGTAAAAGAGATATCACTGATGATATCAGATGGATCTTGGCTGAAAGCAAAGAATACCAGAAAGATGTTTTCCTTATTGACTATGCAAAGGTGTTCAACTATGTGGACCATAAAAAATTATGAATAACATTGTGAATAATGAGAATTCAATTCCAGAACACTTAAGTGTGCTCATGAGAAACCAGTACATAGACAAAGTGGCAGTCATTCAAACAAAATAAGATGATATTGTTGTTGTTGCTTTGTGCCCTTGAGTCAGACCAGACTCATAGCAACCCCTCCTTGGATTTCCAAGGCAGTATCACTATGGAAGTAGATTGTCCAACCTTTCTTCTGAGGAATGGCTGCTGGGTTTGAACCATCAGCCTTCTGGTTAGCAGTCAAGTGCCTTAGGCACTACACTACCAGAGGTGATATTATATGGTTTGAAATCAGGAAAGGTGTGTATTTGTGTTCTATCATTCACCATAGGTATTCCATATGTATGCTAAGTAAATAATCTGAGAACCTGGGATATATCCCAGAAGATCTTGATATCAGAATTATTGGAAGACTCTTTAGCAATCTATGATGTGTGGATGGCACAACCTTGTTTGCTGAAAGTGAAGATGACTTGAAGCACTTACTGATGAAGATGAAAGACTACAGCCTCCGGTGTAGATTACACTCAACATAAAAAAACAAAAATCCTGACAACTGGACCCATAAGCAACATCATAATCAATGGAGAAAAGTTGGAAGTTGTCAAGGATTTAATTTTACTTAGATTTATAATCAATGCCCATGGAAGAAGTAGTCAAAAAACAAATATATTTCATTTGGGAAATCTGCTGCAAAAGACCTCTTTAAAATGTGTAAGAGCAAAGATTTCACTTTGAGGAATAATGTATGTATGATGCAAACTGTGTTTTTTTTCATAGTGTCATGCATGTGAGAGCTGGACAATGATTAAAAAAGACCATAGAAGAACTTATGCATAATTTGAACTGTAATGCTGGCAAAGAATATTAAATGCACCATGGACTACTAAAAGAACAAAGAAATCTGTCTTGGAAGAAGTACAGTAAGAATGCTTCTAAAAAGCAAGACTGGTTAAACTTTGTCTAACATACTTTTCTCATGTTGTCAGAAGGGACCAGTCCCTGGAGAAGGATTTCATGCTAGGTAAAGTTTAGGGTCAGTGAAAAAGGTTAAGACCCTCAATAAGATGTATTGACACAGTGTTCCATGGGCTCAAGCATGGCAATGATTGTGAGGATGGTAGCGGACCAAGCAGTGTTTTATTCTGTTTTACTTAGGATTGCTATGAGGCAAAACGGACTTGATGGCCCATAGCAACATATATAATTATGATGTGATTCTCACAAAACAATCTTACTTTGTTTTGCTGGAACACTATATAAAAATACCTTCCTTTTATGAATAACTTCAGATATATGTGTATCAAAAGCACCTTGCTTATTATAATATACAAAAGAAAACATCATCTAGTTAAATTATATTTGTTTTCATCCACTCACTTTGTAAAAATTGGCATTTATACCATCCAATTTATACTACATTGATGTTCAGGATTTTGTAAAATATGAAAATGCCCTGACCTTTTTAAGTTAAAGTTTTACTGTTCTAAGGTTTTAGCAATTTTTTTTTTCTATAAGTTCACCAAGATCTTTATTTGATATAAAGAAAACTGAATGGAAATAATCTTAGGATAAATTAAAATTCTAATGGATTTCTAGGAATGCGATTTATTCAAGGTATGTAAAAAAAATTATTTCCACCTTGGTGCGCTCAAATAGCTTCCTCCAGCCCACTGTATATAAATAAATACATAGTCAATAATACAACATAGATGTACATACAAGTATACCTTTAATACATAAAACCACAGACCTCAGAACTTATCTTCAAATGATATAGTGAGAAAACAAGAGTCACACTTGAGCAAGCAAATAACTCTTACAACATATTATAAGCCCTATCTTAAATGATAATATATACACATGAGCAAACCAAGTGGAGCTCTTCTGAAAGAAGTTAGAGCACTAGAGCATAAATCACACAGTATGCTGAGTACTGTCCTTAAATAGATTCAGTATTGTGAAACTTAAAATGAAATTGAAAGAAAATCCCCTCATAAAAAGAAAGTTGCAATATATCATAAAGTTGAAAAAAAAAAGTTTAGAGAAGAAAGATAATACGGTTTTACCATATAAAATGATCTAAGTAGTTATCAGTGATACTTTGACCATTATATAGGAAAGTTTGCTCATACTTTCTACATGTAAAATGAGAAGATATTTATTTATTTATTTGCAGCATAAAATACTCAAGAAGAAAACAGTAAACAGAAGATTTAAAGATAAGGCTCTACAAGTGTCAGGCAAAATGACACCCATATTTATTTAATATAAGATTTATTCTTGTACGTATGAAAAATATCATAATTACACCTGTCTCATAAGAAAATAAAAGCATTACTGTTGTGTCAGTTATGACTCCTGATAACCTCACATGTTGCAGATTAGAATAATTGCTCAATGGGGCTTTCTAGGTTGTAATCTTTGTGGCAGAGATCACCAGGCTTTTTCTCTGCAGCAATACTGGGTGAGATCGAACCACCAACATAAAGATTAGTAGTATATCACAGACAGTTTGCACCACTAATAGTGGATATGAAGTTTTCTAAATATTTATTTTATCTATTTAAGTGCAAGTGTTTTGGTTCAGATAAACGTAAGTCTAAGCAAACCATCAAAACAGAGGTTCATTGCCCTCAGTCAGTTTCCAGAGTTGGGCCCGGTTATAAATCCACAACACTTTGAATGAAGAGATGGCCAAGTTCTCTTAAGAAAGACCTCATTACATGGCAAAATTGATACTGTTAGTCTTTCTCCAAGGTACCAAAAGGGAGGAGCTACTACTTTTACCACGGTGACTGTGCACTGGGGAAAAAGAAATATCCTGGCATTTTAAGAATCAGTAGACAAAAGGCTCTGAACTATCATGAGTCCTGGAGAAACAAAACATCACTGTGGTTCACTAATCTGAATAGTGGGTGTATGGAGGCCCTGTGATCAATGAAATTTTAGCTCAGGTCTGTCTCACAATCAGTCCAGTGGGTCAATGAGTGCATCCTGTCATTATGTCTCCAGCTCCTGAGTGCATAATTAGAATAAGCATGATAAGCAACTGGTAGAAATTCACACAAGTTTTCTGACATATCCAGTAATGACTGTTATGGAAAGAAAGGTCAAGTGGAAGCCAATGTAACCACCTTTACCTAACAAAATAATAAGTCAAAAGCAATAGCACATTGCAGAGCTTATTGACAGTATCAAGGACTTGAAGGATATAGTTTTTTGTTGTTGTTGTTGTTGTTATGTGCCATTGAGTTGGACCTGACTCATAGTGACCTCTTCTTGGGTTTCCGAGACAGTAGATTGCACAACCTTCCTTCCGAGGAGTGGCTGGTGGGTTTAAACCACCAGCCTTCTGGTTAGCAGTCAAGTGCCTTAGGCACTATGCTACCAGAGTTCCCTGAAGGATATAGAGGTGGACTACATTCTCATTCAACTTACTTACTTGTATTTTGCAGAAAATAGATGGATCTTGGAAAATGACAGTGTAATATCATAAACTTAAACAGGTGATAACTCCAACTGCAGCTGCAGTTCCAGATATTGTTTCATTGATTCAGCAAATTATTATATCTAGTACCTGATACACAGCAGCTATTGATCTGGCTTTTTTTTTTTTTTTTCCCCTAGATTCCTGTTGGGAAAAACTAAAAGAAACTGATTGCTTTCAACTGGCAAGATCAGCAGTATACTTTTACTGTCTTGTTTCAGATATACATGAATTCTGCAGCCCTATGCCATAATTTACCTCTGGTAGTGCAGTGCCTAGGGCATTTAACTGCTAACCAGAAGGTTGGTAGTTCAAACCCACCAGCCACTCCATGGAAGGAAGAAGGGACAATCTACTTCTGTAAAGACTTACCAACTCATAAACCCGATGGGGGTCACTGTGAGTTGGAATTGAGTCGATGGCAGTGAGTTTGCTTTGGTTTTGGTTGCAGTATAGGAGCTCTGGTGGTGTAGTGATTTAGGTGTTTGACTGTTAACCAAAATGTCAGTGCTTCAAACTCACCAATCACTCCATGGAAGAAAGAGGAGGCAGTCTGCTTCTGGTTTTGGAAACCCTTTTGGGGTCACTATGAGTCAGAATTAACTCGATGGCAATGAATTTAGAGTTTAATTTGTTTTTTATGCCATAATTTAGTCCACAGTTACCTTCATTATTTTTCCCTTCCACAACACATCACACTGGTCCATTTCACTGATTGTACCCATTCATGTACCAATCATGCTGATTGTACCCATTCACCAAACTCAAAACCTCTGCCACTGAGTCACTTCTGACTCATAGTGACCCTATAAGAGAGAGTAGAATTGCCCCATAGGGTTCCTAGTGCTGTAAATCTTTACAGAAGCAGACTGTACCTGGTAAGTAAAAATAACAACTACTTTAAACTTAACATTTGTGTGTCAGATGGTAGCATATAAGTCTGACAAAAATCCAAGGGCCTTCTAAAACAGTGATATTCCTAAGAATCCAGTGGTATGGGGTATGTTGAGATAATCCTTTTAATGTGAGAGATGAATAGTTACATCTAGATATCCACTCTGGCAACTGAAAATGAGGGACACTGATTAGTGGAGACAAAATATTCCTCATTTGGTCTGTGCGCTAAGTGTCCTGAAAAGCTACTAGCTTTGAATGGGGCCCAGAACAAGAAAAGTTTCTGCAACAGGTCCTGCTGCTATGCAAGCCACTCTGCCGTTTGGTCCATAAGATCAGGCTGATCCAATAAGACTTCAAGTGTTAGAGGAAGATTGAAGAAACTATTTGGTGCCTTGGAAAGGCCCTTATAGGTAAATCTGTAGGATTTTGAAGCAAAGTCCTGCTATCCTCTGCAGATAATTGCTGTCTTTTAGAGAAACCCCTTTTTAGCTACTAATGGGTCTTAGTAGTAACTGAACACTTAACTGTGAACCACCAAGTTACCATGTGACCTGAGCTGTCCATGACGAACTGGATATTATCTGACTTAAAACTTAACAAATTATACATTAACAGTAGTACCTCATCATCAAATGGAAATGGTATGTATGAGATGATATTGGGTTCAAGTAAGCTCTGAAGTCACAAGTATGCTATATAAAGAAGTGAGTCAAATTGCCATAATCCTCACTCCTGCTACATTGCCTTTTCTCTCCAAGCTTGCACCAATGACATCATGAAGACTTACTACAGTCCATTGACTTATAGAAAACTCAGGCTATTTTAAAATTATTCTCAGTGACATGCAGACACCACCCAAAAGTGGCTTGTTACAGCACTGCAGATCTTATCTGGGACTTCCCTGAAGGACTGGTGAAGGGAAATCCTCCTACTAGGCAGAACTTCAATAGGCGTTGGGGTGTAGGAAATTACATGTATGGCTTTTCTAGCCATAAGTCTTTGTAAACTCAGTTGTGGAATTTTCTGTGAGCAACCGAGGAGATCCTGATTGTAAAAATTATCCACCTGGGGTATTTCTGTTGGACGCAACACAAAGCAATGTTCTGGGAGGTTCCTGCTCTCTCTCAGGTGCTTAGAATTCTAATGTTATGATTGATTAGTTTGGCCTCTCTGCCAGGCTCAAAAGGAGGCCTCTAGCCTGTGATTAGCAGCTAAGCACAGTCTCTCTCTGACTGCTGGTTGAGGAAGATGTGCTGCTGAAAGAGACACGCGCTCCTGAAAGAGACATGAGCTGCTGGGAAAGAGACGTAAGAGACCCACATTGCTGAGTGAGATACCGAGACACATGCACTGTTGGGAGAGAGACTGTGAGAGACTGTTAGGGGACAGACTGTGGGCTGGGAGAGAGACTAAGCATTTTTCCTGAACTTGAATTGTAGTATGATGCTTCCCTAATAAACCCTGTAATCTGTGAGTTCTGTGTGGCCACTGCAGTGAATTATCTGACCCAGGAGAGAGAGATGGTGGGTGCTTTGGGAAGAAAGGCTGGTGAAAGGGCTACAGGGAGGCAGCATATCTGGCCTTGCAGGAATAGGCCTTGGGTTACTGATGATGGTTCTGTCCTCCTCTTGTGGGGTTAGAGGAGGTCAGAAGATGTGGCTTCATTGCCCTTTTAGCAGGCGTACTTGGTTACTCCTTTTGCTCAGAAGGAGAAATGGCCAGATGTATGATTGTGTATTAATTCATGGACTGTGGCAAATAGTTTGCTTGTAAGATCAGGGACTTAGAAGGGACATGATTGGAATACAGGTGACAAAGAGATCTGAGGAAGCGATTGAAATAAATAAATAATACTAACTAACTAACTAACTAACTGTAATTGAGTAAATTCTGACTTACAGCGATCCCATATGATTTCCAAGGCTGTAAATCATTACAGGAATAGATTGCCTCATCTTCCTTCCTTGGAGCAGCAGGTGATTAATAGCCAAATGCCTTATGCACTGCACCACAAGAACAAAGCATTGGTGGGGAAGAGATATGTGGATAAAATTCTCTAAGTGAGCAAAAAATATGAAGATATTTGTGCCCCATGTGGATAATTCACAAAGGGAGAACAGCAGTAGAACAACAACCAAAAAAAAAAAAACAAAACTCAGTGCTATTGAGTCAATTGTGACTCATAGTGACCCCTGTTGGGTTTCTGAGGTAGTAAATCTTTACAGAAGTATATTGCCCGGACTTCCTTCCATGGAATGGCTGATGAGTTTGAACCACCAACCTTCTGGCTAGCAGTCAAATGCCTTAGGCACTACGCCACGAGAATTCCTTAGTAGTAGTAGAGGACGAAAGTGTGTTTCTTTGCTATTCATAAGGTTTTCGCTGGCCAATTCTTTGAGAAGTGGACGGCCTCTTCCTTCTTCCTAGTCTGTCTCAGTCTATAAGCTTGAGATTGTCAAAGAATTCATGTTGCTTGGTTCTACAATTGATGCCAACAGAAGGAGCAGTCAGGACATTAGACGATGTGTACCACTGGGAAAGTCAACTGCGAAGGAACTGTTTCAAGTGCTGAGGAGCAAGGATATCTCATTGAGGACTATGGTGTGCCTGACACAAGCCATGATATTTCCAATTGCCTCGTATACATGTGAGAGCTGGACAATGAATAAGGAAGACCGAAGAAGCGTTGATGTTTTTGAGTTGTGGTGCTGGTGAAGAATGCTGAAAGTACCATGGACTGCTAAAAGAGCTAACAGGTCTGTCCTGGAGGAAGTGCAGCCAGAATGCTCCTTGGAAGCAAGAATGGCCAGACTTCGTCTCACCTATTTTGGTCATGTTGTCAGAAGGGACCATCCCCTGGAGAAGGATGTCATGCTTGGTAGGGTGGAGGGTCGATGAAAGAGGGGGAGGCCTTCAATGAGATGGATTGACACGGTGGCTGAAGTATAGCAGGGATTGTGGGGTTGGCGCGGGATCAGGCAGTGTTTCATTCTGCTGTGCATGGGGTTGCTATGAGTCGGAAATGACTCGACAGCACTTAACAACAACAACACCAACAGTAGAGGATGGTAAAATAATCAGGAGTCTAGGATACTTGTTCTGTGGGCACAGTCAGCCTCTTTTCCCAGCCATTGTCCATTAGACTCTTGAACAAAGTATCTATGGTTGCAAGGAAAGAGGTTATGAATGAGCTAAGTCCCATGAAAGTATACACATCAAGGACAACGGCCTATAGCCACTGCTGAGTACCCAATCTCCCAGAAGCAGAAACCAATATTGAGTGCTCAATATATGGCACCATTCCCCAGGGTTATCAGGCAGTTACTTGGTGGAAGATTGATTACATTGAACCACTTACATTGTGGAAGGCACAGTGTTTTCCACCTACTGGAATATATACTTTGGATATGAATTTGCCTTCTCTGTGTGCAGTGCTTCTTCCCAAATGCTCATCCCTAGAGTAACAGAATGCCTAATTCACAGTCATAGTATTTCACACAGTATTGCCTCTGATCAAGGAATTCACTTCAGTAAATGAGGTGTATCAATGGGACTATGGTTATGGAATTCATTGGAATTACGGTTTGTAAGTAAAAAAGGTTACATTCCATATTCTGGGTTACCATTTGCTATGCAGTCAAATATGACTCCTGGTGACCTCAAGTATGTTAGAGTATAACTGTGCTCTATAGGGTTTTCAATGGCTGATTTTTTTGTTGGTATATTGTCAGACCTCTCTTTTGAGTTGACTCTCGGTGGGCTTGAGATATCAAATCTTTGGTTAGCAGCTAAGCACTTCACCCTTTGCAACACCCAGGGACTGTATTGTTGGTAGGCCTTATCTAGTGAATTGAAGCCTTAAGGGCAAAAATTGAAGTTTCCTGTGTGAGTAGTAATGTACTTCAAATTATAAATAGATAACTTTATAGAATTCCAATCTATCACATGACTACAAATTTCTGACACACTAGACCTAAATATTTTAGGCTTAACAGCACCTACTACTGCATCACTCAGTTCTTTAAAATAAGTCTATCTCTTTCTCTTTCTCTCTCTATATATGCATATATATATATATATATATATATATATATATATATATATCATTATATCAATATAATATTTTAGCAGAAATCAATCCTATATGTTTCAATTAAAGATAAGGTAATTACTAGCTTTAACGTTTTATTTCATAATC
>NW_006921660.1:8185168-8201338 GCF_000298275.1 Orycteropus afer afer
AAAAAAAAAAAAAATTCCAAGCCTAAGGCATTTGACTGCTAACCAGAAGGGTGGCGGTTCAAATCCACCAGCCACTCCTCGGAAGGAACATAGGGGCAATCTACTTCTGTAGTGATACCACCTCGGAAACCCAAGGAGGGGTTACTATGCGTCAGATCTGACTGGATGGCAGTGAATTTGGAAATAACGATGGGTTAACAACACAGCATTTAGTAAAACCACTTAAACTTTCTTAGCTTAGTAATTTAAATTCCACAAACACCTTAGGTAATTTAGGAAAAAAAATCTCATGCATTTTTATGTAAGCCTGTATTATTTAATATGCTACTCCTTACTTGAGCTAAGTTACTATTCTGAAAGAAAAAAAAAAAAAAACACCATAGGGATATTTTGAAAGTGTTTTATGCCAAATATTATTTTGCCCTGGTCATATTTAGGGCATTATCATTAGTGTTTTGATATAGTTTTATTTTTAACTTTTTTTTTAATACCTTTGTTTTGACCTTGGGCATGAATAAGCTCATTAAAAATTAAATTGCTTATTATAGCTTGGCATCACTTTCCACTTTGATCAGAAAGCACAGTAGATTCCTTGAGTGGATTTACCTATAAAATATTCTGGTAATGAGAACAGAAAAGTTAAGTTTAATAACTTTAATGCTGAAACAAAAGGTACAGAAAAGCCATCAATGGGGCAATCATAAACATTTTGTTTGTAGAAAATAAACTATAGATTTGTGATATTAAAATTTGGTCCTCTAACTCATTAAATAAGTATCACTTACTTATAACTTGAAAATCAAGTTACTGGTTTCAGTTGTACAAAACTAAATTCTGCCATTATAGGTATTTTGCTTTAATTATGTTCATGTGGGTATTTCTCTTCTCCTCACCCCAGATGGGAGAGTACTATGAACAACTCTTAAATTATGACATGGAAAAGAAAAAGATTTTTTGAGTGGGCATATTAAAGTGGTGGGTAAATTAGGCATCTCAATATGCTGAAAGCTTTATCATTCTTTTTTTAAATTCTGTAGCTGTTATTTCACAGTTTTGATTGTGCTGTAACAATTTAGGCTGTTGTAGTTCTATTCCTAGAGTTTTAGTATAATTTACGGTTCTCTACCTTTTCAGCATATGGGGACAGTAGTAAAATAAAAGCAGAATGGATTATATCAAAGGTTTACAGCAACTATATATGAACTAAAATAAAAACTTTCACTTGCATTGAAGTTTCCTCGTATTTGCAGTATATAAAGTCATTTATATTTGAAATGTAAAGTCTTTTCACCTGTGTTCCATTGTATAGATGACTATGAAAAGAGTTAACAATAAAGCAAATTATGTTTAATTTTTGTCCTTGAATAGATATATATCAACATGAAGAAAAAGAAAATATTTTAAGGTATATATATTAAAAATACAGAGATAAAATCTATTTTAATTAGGATGTAAAATTTAATATCATTTAAATGAGAACTCTAATATTGTTCAACTGAAATTATATAAAAATCCTTAGAATCATAAAATGTATGTTATAATTATTGTCATTAATCTTTTTTCTTTATATTAACAATTAAGCCAATAAAGGGAGAGCCACAGTGAGGACCTATTATGTACTTGAAAGTTTCTGACTTAATCTAATAAATTTAAGCTTTATAAAGCAATGATACTTAAATCAAATCTTTGGAGATGAAACACATTGCCATTTGTTGTTGTTGTTGTTGTTATGTGCCGTCGAGTCGGCCCCGACTCATAGCGACCCCTCCTTGGGTTTCCGAGGCAGTATCACTACGGAAGTAGGATTGCCCAACCTTCCTTCCGAGGAGTGGCTGGTGGGTTTGAACCGCCAGCCGTCTGGTTAGCAGGCAAGTGTCTTAGCCACTATGCTACCAGAGCTCCTTGATTAAATAAATTTGGATTTGTAATTCAATTTGAAGTACAAATATACAATAAAGGTAACTTACCAAAATTCGTATTTCTTATCATGCATTGTGTCATTTTAGGGACACCCCAGTATTTCTGAAATGAATATGTGCTTCTCATCCAGAGGGATGCTAACTCTAAACATTTACTAACATTAAAATTTGGATGCACTTCTAAGTTCTCCCAAAATGAGTAATGCTCATTGTTTAAAATTTAAGTGGAATATGTATTACTCTATAATAAATGATAAACCAAAAGCCAAACTCACTGCTTTCAGGACATATGCAACTCATAGCTATCCCTCCTTGTGTTTCTGAGATTGTCCCACTATGTAAGTAGTTTGCCCAATCTTCCTTCCAAGGAGTGGCTGGTGGGTTTGAACCACCAGCCTTCTGGTTAGCAGTCAAATGCCTTAGACACTATGCCACCATAATAATAAATGATAAGCTATCTAAAAATGCTCAATTTAAAAATACTCATTAATGCTTATTTTGTATCTTAAAATAGAGGGTATAAAACAAAAGTAGGCAACTAGATGCAGGTCTGGAAGTTTAGAATTGGAATTCATGTATATGTAAGGTATCTGTGATAATTAGTTAACCATGTTGACATGAAGTTGCTCCATTTAACCCACTTGCTTGTCCTCATACTGTAGCTTATTTGACCATAACAATCTTCACTATTACAATAAATATTCTGAGTATTAATTTAGCTTTCTAGCTTTTTACTTATATCTGTATCTTCCTGAAATGTAAATCAGCAATTGTTTCATCTATGTACCACAAAGCATATATAGTTTATAGTATTTTAATATATTGGCAAATTGACTTTTAATAAAAATTTGTTACTAAACTGTGATGTTGTTGTTATGTGGTGTCGAGTTGGACCTGACTCATAGCAACCCCTCCTTGGGTTTCCGAGGCAGTATCGCTAGGTAAGTAGATTGCCAAACCTTCTTTCTGAGGAGTGGCTGGTGGGTTTGAACCACCAGCCTTCTGGTTAGCAGTCAAGTTTCTTAGCCTCTATGTTACCAGAGCTCCCAAAACTATGTTATCATAAAGAAAAAAATGTAACATGTTTATCAACTTCTCAAAATTATATTGTTATTTTCCTTATACTATATTGTTGTTTTTCTTATGTGCCGTGGAGTCACCCCCGACTCAGAGTGACCCCTCCTTGGGTTTCCGAGGCAGTATCACTATGGAAGTAGATTGCCCAATCTTCCTTCCAAGAAGTGGCTGGTGGGTTTGAACGGCCAGCTTTCTGGTTAGCAGTCAAGTGCCTTAGGCACTATGCTACCAGAGCTCCTCCTTACTATAGTGCAAAATAAAATCTGCATGGCAAAAACAGTACAGTGCTGGCTACTAACGGAAAGGTTGGCTATCCTAATCTACCTAGAAGCACCTTGGAAGAAAGGCCTAGTGATCTCCTTCCCAAAGATCATAGCCATTGAAAAACATATGGAGCATACTTCTACTGTGACACATACAGAGTCACCATGGATCAGAATTGACTCAATGGCAACATGTTTATTGTAGTTTAATTTTTTTTCCCCCAATATGTTATCTATATCATTTGTCCATGCCACCAGAGCTCCTAAATATCTACTAGAATCTAGAATATTTCATTAACTGATATCGATCCAACTTGATGGCAGTGAGTTTGGTTTGGGTTTATATTGAATATTAGCCTAATTTATAACAAACTTTATCTACTTTGTTCTTTTATTTTAGATCTTTTGATTTTACCAAAATAACTAGACTGTGACCCATTTTCTCCCATTACCTATGGACAGTTCCTAGGAAAGACAGGAGACCCAGATTAGTCTTCCTGAAACATGCTTATAACTGGAACTCTTAACAAATTGGTGAATATTTCTAAGGAGAAAGTGTTCATCTAAGGTGTGTTTTTAGGAGGTGCCTGCATTTAAGGATTACTTTTGGAAAACAAACCTAGAATCTTTGAATTTATGACACATTCTCCTTGGAAAATATCATGTAAACTCTACCTATATATAACAAAAGTCTCAATGTGAGTGAGTTGACCCAAAAATCTGCTTAGTAATGCCATCTTTTACTCCAGGCCAGAGAGCACATGTCCAATTTGGGAAAAAGGATCTGAGAATTTCCCTCAATGCCACTATTCTTTCCCTTTTATTGCACATGATTACTTGGTACCTTAAAATGATTGTTGTTGCTCTTAGGTGCCATCGAGTTGGCTCTGACTTATAGTGACCCCGCGCACAACAGGAGCAAACACTGACCAATTGTGCACCATCCTCACAATTCTTGCTGTACTTGAGTCCATCGTTGAAGCCACTGTGTCTTTCCATCTCATTTTATGTCTTCCCCTTTCTCTGATTTTACACTTTAAGAAGCATGATATATTCTCCAGGGACTGGTGTTTTCTGACAACATGACCAAAGTGGGCTGCAATTCTTCCAGGACAGATTTGTTAGTACTTCTAGTAGTCCATGTTATTTTCAGTATTCTTCACCTACATCACAATTCAAAGGAATCAATTATTTGTGGGTCTTCCTTATTTACTGTCCAGCATTGACATGCATATAATGTGATTGAAAACACCATGGCTTGGATTAGGAAAACTCTAGTCCTCAAAGTGACGTATTTGCTCTTCAACAACTTTAAAGGTTTTAAAACAAAACAAAACAAAAAACTCTCTGCCGTTGAGTGGCATCCGACTCATAGTACCCCATGTTGGGTTTCCAAGTGATACCAAGGCAGTATCACTGTGGAAGTAGATTGCCCAAAAGTCATTGCAAGTAGTGGCTGGTGGGTTTGAACCACCAGCCTTCTGGTTAGCAGTCAAATGCTTTAGGCACTATGCCACAAGCGTTCCTTAAAGATTTAAAGACATCTTTAAAATGTCCTTCACATCAGATTTGCCCAGTGCCATATGACATCTGATTTCTTGACTGCAGCTTCCATCGGTGTTTATTGTGGCTCCAAGTAAAATGAAATCTTTGACAGCTTCAAAAGAAGCTTCAAAAGAAAATCAATCTTTTCTCCATTGATCATGATGTTGCTTATTGGTCCAGTTGTGAGGAATTTTTCTTTCTTTATGTTGAGGTGTAATCCATACTGAAGGCTGTAGTCTTTTATCTTCATCAGTAAGTGCTTCAAGTCATCTTCACTTTCAGCAAGCAAGTTTATGTAGTCTGCATATCAGAGGTTGTTAATGAGTACCTTCTAATCTTGATTCTGCATTCTTCTTCATGTAGTCCAACTTCTCAGATCATTTGCTTAACATGCAGAAAGAATAAGTATGGTAAAATGATACAACCCTGATGCAAGCCCTTTCTAATTTTAAACCATGCAGTACTCCCTTAAGGGAGCTGTGGTAGCGTAGCGCCTAAAGCATTTGACTGTTAACCAGAAGGCTGGCATTTCAAACTCCCAGCCATTCCTAGGAAGGAAGATTGCACAATCTACTTCTGAAGTGATATCGCCTTGGAAACCCAAGGAGAGGTCACTATGAGTTGGATCCAACTCCATGGCAATGAGGTTTTTTTCTCAATATACTCTGTTCAAACAACTGCCTCTTAGTCTATGTACAGGTTCCTCATGAGCAAAATTAAGTGTTGTGAATTCCCATTCTTCATAACGTTGCCCATAATTTCTTATGACCTACACAGTCAAATGTGTTTGCATAGTCAATGAAACACATGTAAACCTCTTTCTAGTATTCTTTGCTTTCAGCTAAAATCCAGCTGATATCAGCAATGATATTCCTAGTTCCACATGCTCTTCTGAATCCAATTTAGATTTCTGAAAGTTCCCTGTCAATATACTGATGCAACCATTTATGAAATATCTTCAGAACAATTTTACTTGAATCTGATACTAATAATATTGTTTGATAATTTCCACCTGTTGGATCACCTTTCTTTGACATGGGCACAAATATGGGTCTCATCAGTCTGTTGACTAAGCAGCTGTCTTTTCAATTTCTTGGGGTAAATGATCAAGAGCCCGTAGCACTACATCTGTTTGTTGAAACATCTAAATAGGTATTTTGTCAATTCCTGGAGCCTTGTTTGCCACCAACGCCTTCAGTACAGCTTGGAATTATTCCTTCAATACCATTGGTTCTTGATCATATATTACTTCCTGAAATGGTTGAATGCTGGCTGATTCTTTTTGGTACAGTGACTCTGTTTATTCCTTCCATCTTCTTTTGATGCTTCCTTCATCATTCAATATTTTGCCCATAGAATTCTTCAATACTGCAATAGGAGATGAAATTTTTCTTCAGCTCTTTCAGCTTGAGAAATGCCAAGTGTCTTCTTCCTTTTTTATTTTTCTAATTCCAGGTCTTTTCACATTTACTTTGTCTTCTCAAGCTGCTCTTTGAATTCTTCTGTTCAGCTCTTTTTTTTTAACTTTCACCAAAATTACAATAGGAAAAAAAATTGAATAAAAAATATCTCATATACATACACACACATACACAAACACATTGTTTACATGTGAAATTGATAAAAAAAGTTTTGATATATTTTTTTAAAATATATTAGTAAAATTACTTTCACCTAAAAAAAAAAAAAGAAGAAAAAAAAGGCCTAGGAACTGACTGTGGAAAAGACCAACAATTGCTCATATACAAGTTCAAGCTCCTTTCAAGAGCAAATTTTGGAGTCTTTTCTAATATCGATTTTTGTCTTTCCTTCCTTTCCTCTCTTTGTAATGACCTTTTGCTTTCCTCGGGTATGATGCTCTTGATGTCATCCCAAAACTCATCTGGTGTTTGTTCATTGGTGCTGAATGCCTCAAACATATTCTTCAGATGATCTCTAAATCCATATGGGATATACCCAAGGTCATGTTTTGACTCTTGTGGACTTGTTTTAATTTTCTTTAGCTTTAACTTTAACTTGTATATGAGCAATTGTTGGTCTTTTCCACAGTCAGTTCCTAGGCTTTTTTTTTAATTAGACGAAAGTAATTTTACTAATATATTATAACAAAATATATAACATTTTTTTTATCAATTTCCCATGTACTCAATGTGTTTGTGTGTGTGTGTATATATATATTTTTGTATTCAATTTTTTTTCTCCTATTGTGATTTCAGTGAAAGTTTACAAAGCCAATTCACTTTCCATACAGCAGCTCACATATTCTTTGTCTCACGACACTGACTGCAATTTCCCACAATGCAACAGCTCCCCTCCCATTTCCTCCCTATAGTTACCTCTTCCCTGTGTCCTTCTGTCCTGTGTACTCCTGCCCCCTGAGCTCTCTTCCTGTGCATCCACAGCCCTTCTCTTTCCCATGATTGATCTCTCCAAGGAGTGTATCTACTTAATGTAAATGTTCAGCTAATATGCCTGTCTTTTGTTTGGCTGGAAGCCACAGGAACGAGTTCAGTTCCAGACCTGAAGAGCAGCTAGGGGCCATAGTTTCAGGGGTTTCACCAGGCTCTATCACTCCAGCAAACCTGGTCCTTTTTTTTTTTCTAATTATTTTGAATTTTGTTCCACATTCTTCTCCCACTTTATCCAGGATCTCTTACATAGATCCCACTCAGAGTGGTTAACAGTCGTAGCTGTACAGCATCTAGTTCTGGTCTCGTATTCATACAGACTGAGGATCACATGGTGTACCGATTACTTGGACTAATTGTTTCCATGCATCTTTGGTTTTCTTCATTCTTCTTTGCTCTGTACAAGGAAAGACCCATTGTTGCATCTAGATAGCCACTTGAAAGCTTTTAAGATCCCAGTCGGTACTCGCCAAAGTGGAACAATGATTTTGTGTAGTATGTTATGCCAAATGAGCTTGATGTCCCCTGCAACCTTGTCCCAAGCCCACAGGTCCAGCTCCTCACTCCCTCTAGGTAGCTGGCTGTGGTCCTAGGCCTTGTTTTGACTGATGATATTGAGCTTCTCCGTAGACATTTACAAATACGATGTAGTTTATATGATTTCTGTGTATTGCATTTGGCAATGTCTATGTGTACAGGATGTATGTGTGTTAGGAGCTCTGGTAGCATAGTGTCTAAGGCACTTGACTGCTAACCAGAAGGCTGGCAGTTCAAACCCACCAGCCACTCCTCAGAAGGAAGGTTGGGCAATCCTACTTCCATAGTGATACTGCCTCGGAAACCCAAGGAGGGGTCGCTATGAGTCGGGGCCGACTCAACGGCACATAACAACAACAACAACATGTGTACAGCTAGCATTTATGTCATTGAAAAATGGTATTTGTAATGAATATGTCATTGTTCTTATAAAGTATATCATGTGATCTCTGGCATCATTTCAATCTCCAAGGTCATATTTTCTAACTACCTATGTTTCTTCTTTGTTTCCAACTTTTGCATTCCAATCACCAGTAATTATCAATACAACTTGATTGCATATTTGGTCAATTTCAGACTGCAGAAGTTGGTAAAAATCTATTTCTTCATCTTTTGCATTGGTGGTTGATGCATAAATTCAAATAATAGTAGTATTATCTGGTCTTCCTTGTAGTCATATGCATATTATGCTATCACTGACAACATTGTAACTCACAATAAATATTGAAATATTCTTTTTAATGATGAATACAACACTATGGCTTTTCAATTTATCATTCCTAGTACAGTAGACCATATAATTGTTTGATTCAAAATGGCTGGTACCAGTCACTAATTCCTAGAATATAAATTTTTATGTGTTCTGTTTCATTTCTGACAGCTTCCAATATCCTAAATTCATACTTTGTACATTTCACATTCTGATTTTTAATGAATGTTGGCAGCTGTTTCTCCCCATTTTGAGTCATGTACCATCAGCAAATGAAGTTCCCATAAGCTTTATTCCATTCTTGTTATTGAGTTCAACTCTACTTTGAGGAGGCCGCTCTTCCCCAGTCATATTTTGAGTGCCTTTCAGCCAGAGGGGCTCATCTTAAAATGATTAGAAACAGTTTCTACTGGTAAGAACTCAGAATTATGTGAATCTGATTTGATTATCCAAACATTTGTTTGTATTGACTCATATAACTCATGTATGTACACACCAATATTCATGAATTTATATTATTTAATATATTTCTTTTTCCATATAACACTTTATCTACCAATAAAATCCTTTATATGTGAAACAAATATGTACACACATACATAGAAATACATACACATGTATAACGAGTATCTACTATGTTCTAAAACTTGTGCTAGATAATAAATATTATGGTAATCAAATAATTGTTATTTAGTGAGTTTTATAACTGGGCTTCTAATTAAAGGAATGTGGAGGACAGTTATCAATTGAAAATGATGGGCACATAAAATAAACTAGAAATAGGCGCATGCAGTTGTAAGCCAATGAGTTTTCAATGTGATTTATACTTATCCTAAAATAACTTATGAAGATAATATTCCCTGCAGTAGGGTTATACTTAAAAAAAAGGGGGGGATGTCAGAGGTTCTGCTTCTGGCATTAAATATCAAATGGAAAAACCTGAAACATCAGAGCTTAAGGGGCTTGAGTCTAGTTTCACTGCTGGCAAATTGCAGGAACTAACTCAATCAAGCAGAATTCTGCAGAATACTTTTTTAATTGTCCCCCAAAGATTCCCTCCCTAATTCCCAGAACATTCAAATATGTTGTCTTCCATAGCAAAATGAACTTTACAGATACGATTAAGCTGACTTTTGAGATGGAGAAATGATCCTTCATTATCTGGGTGGCTTCTTGTAAAAATGAGGCGGGAGAGTTAGAATGGGAGGAGATGTGACTACAGAAGCAAAGATCAGAGAATAAAAGTTTTAAAGATAATATACTATTTGAAGATAGAAAAAGGTGCCATTAGCCAATGGAAAGAAATGGCCTCAAGAATCTATTAAAAGGAAAGGCAGGGATTTGAGCCTTCAGAAAGAATGGATTGTTGACGTCTTGACATTATGACTTCCGACCACTTAAATTGTAAGATAATATACCTGTATAATAATACATATATAAGATAATGAGTTTGTGGTAATTTGAAACACCAGCAATGGGAAACTAATCTGGTGATTTCAGTGCTCATTTCTGTGGGAAATTATACTTCCTCAGAACATTGACATCATTCTTGACCATGTGACATTTCAGTTATGAAAATGTGAGTAGACATGACTTTATACTTTCTTGGAAATGTTGTGAGAGCCATTGCATGTTTTCACCATTTTTGTTCCTTTCTCTCTGCCAGAAGATTTGCAATGTCTATATAGGGATACCTTCATTAACTGGTGGTTTGGACTTATGGTTGTTGTAGTAAAACCACAGCTGATCCACTATGAACCTAAAACATGAATATGTAATATATTTTTGCCCTTGTAAATTATTTGCTTTAAGGTTATAGTTTAATTTTGACAAAATGGAAATTGTCCTCTAACAGTTTTAAGTCTTTCCATCCTGGATTTTTATGTATTGTCATTTATTCAGTTATTTATTTATTTAATTTTCTCAATAGAATTGTTTAAAGCTTTCATTATATGTGTTAGACACCTTTATAGAATTTTCTCTAGAGATAATTCTCTAGAGCACTTATTCTCTTCTACCTTTTCTAATCAGTAAATCTTGGTAGATAAGAAAAAGGGAATATAAATATGACTTTATGTAACTTGATGCATATTTGAGTAAAAATAGGTCATGAATACTTGCATTTTTTAAATTTCTTTTTTTATTGGGCATAATTATTTGTTTCACATATAGTTTTTGGGTTACAAACACAATATATGTTGTCCCATTGACTTGTGAAATCTAATGCACTAAACAATACTGTGGTCATGAGAAATTTTCTTTCTTTTTGAATTTTACTCCAAGAGACCAGTTATATTCTCTTCATTCTTGACATTTATTAATAACATAAATCTATGTATAAGTATTGGATGATTTCCCTAAACCTTTCCTTCTGTACTGTACGACCTGAAAATTTAGATTTTTTTTCAAATACATATTTCATTCATATAGTGTTTAACTATGCTTTTCTCATACTTAAGTCTTGTAATATTTTTTTCTTTTTATTTTATTGAGTATATGATTTGTGCTAGACAAGATTCTAAATAACTTTACACATATTCATTGTTTTAATCTTCCCCATTCATAGATGTGGAACCTAAAAAGCAGATCTGACACGATTTGACCATCGTTTCACTGTGGAAAATTGCAGAAGCCAACTCAATCCAACTGCCTGCAGTGTCCTTTTTCTTACTGGTAATGCTGTGTTAGGCAGCCTCTGAGATAGCTCTCAGTGATTTTTGCCTCCCAGTTTTGACATTCTTGTGCAGATTTTTTCCCTTGTGTCTGGACTGGAACTAGTTACTCATTTCTAATAAATGGGACACAGCAAACAAATGTCATGGGATGTCACTTCAGAATCTTACCATGCTAGGTCCCCCCCACCCCCACTCTCTGCCTTACTTGCTCTAGGTAAGATCTGCTGCCATATTGTGAACTACTATATAGAAAGGGTTGTGTGGAAAGGACTTAAGACATGTCGTAATTTCTATGAATGGGTTTGGAAGTATATCAACACCCTTCAAGCTTTTGGAGGGCTGCATTTCCAACCAACAACTGTATTACAGATTTGTGACAGATCATGAGACACAGGACTCAGCTTTGTCACATATGAATTCTTGACCCATAGACGCTGTAAGATAATGGCTATTTGTTATTTTAAATGGCTAAGATTTTTGATGATGCAATAATAGACAATGAATACAAATAGTGTTATCTGGAAGTAGTATACTGTATTAACAAACACCTAAAAATGGAGGAATTGCTTTGAAAGGAATAGCTTTGAAACTAGGCAGTCTGCTGTAGCTGAAAGGATGTTGAATGGTATATTAAGGAAACACTTTTACATTCTTTCATTTCTCCCTGTTCATGTAAGAATACAATAACATATATATGTATATACACATACATGTACATATATGCATACATACATATGTATGTATAAACCAAAACAAAACAAAAAAAATCCACCTCATTGCCATTGCTGCCAAGTCAATTCTCACTCACAGTGACCCCTCCTTGGGTTTCAAAGGTGGTATCTCTACGGAAGTAGATTATCCAGTCTTCCTTCCGAGGAGTGGCTGGCAGGTTTGAACAGCTAGCCTTTTGGTTAGCAGTCAAATGCCTTTGACACCAGGTCACCAGAGCTCCTTAAGTATACATATGTATGTGTATATATATAGAGAGAGCTTTGGTGGCATAGTGCCTAGGACATTTGACTGCTAATCAGAAGGCTGACAGTTCAAATCCACCAGCCACTCCTTGGAATGATCCATAGATAAGGGAATCTACTTCCATAAAAGTTTACTACCTAGAAACTCAAAGGGGGTCTCTATGAGTTAGAATTGACTTGATGGCAGTGAGTTTGTTTTGGTTTGGTTCTATATATTTTATGTGAGTATATATACATACATACATACATACACACACACATTTTATATATATATATATAAATATAAATATAAATATAAATATATATAAAGCACAGTTAGCAAGAAGTCTAAGCACACTTAGGTGAACTAGCTAGGACCAATAAAAATAACTACTAATGAGTAACACAAATGTATGCAGTGACTTAAATGTTTTCCTCTCTTCTTATGAAGAATATGAATTTCTTTTGGAGACAGTAAAATAGACTTGGAAATAAAAGCAAAACAGAAGGTTGAATTTCATTTTCATTTAGCCAATTTTCCACCATGACTCTACTCTTCTATCTACTCTTAATATTCTTCTCATACACTACTTCATAGGACATTTCCACTGGGCTGCATGATCTAGTTGGCATTCATTGCCATATGATATCTGGTTTACTGCTTCTTACTTCAGGCTGTGCTCCTCTGACCACTTTTATCCCATTGGCATGTTGATACGAACTATTTTATAAGTTCTTGGGATATACTTGTTGCTGTTGTTGTTGTTTTGTCGTTGAGTTGGCCCCGACTCATAGCGATCCCTCCTTGGGTTTCCAAGGCAGTATCACTATGGAAGTAGGATTGCCCAACCTTCCTTCCGAGGAGTGGCTGGTGGGTTTGAACCGCCAGCCTTCTGGTGAGCAGTCAAGTGCCTTAGGCACTAAATACAGAATAATAGTAACAAGGCATAACAATGGGAGTTTTTGATTAGACTGAAATAAATCTTTTTGAATGATCGAATTTGGGGTTAGGGAATACCCTAAAAGAATATAAGTATGAGAAAAATGAGATTATATTTATGACAGAGTGATTTTCATTTTGATTGATGAAAATGTTCATTATAATATACTATCTAGTATGACTATATCCAAATTATGATAAATAAATTTTGTAGTTAAAAAAGAAAAGTCCATGCTTTCCTATAAGAGAACCATTCTATCTCATTTTTAACTTTATTTCACTTTTAATTCTAGGTTTAACTTGGCTAGCATCTAGAAAGGGAGAGTTTTATAAATTAAGGTTCTAGCATTGCCTCTGGGTGAAAAAAAAAAAAAAACAACATTAAAGAGTAAGAATATATGTGTAATGCAGAAATAAATGCAAGTATGAGGATAATGCAAAATAAAAGAAACAGTGGAATCTGCATTTGATTAATATAGAATAAATAGGGACTGGATTTGATATACCCCTCTCCCCCACTACCTGATACAAGCTTTCCAAAATGAATATATGTACATATACATATACATGTGTACATAAATTTATGTAAATTAATTTATACATATGTGTATTTAAAAGATCATTCAAAAATTATGTTAAATATTCTACCAGTATATTGAATTATTTTTCTGATTCATCACTCCTTTATCATGTAGGTTTTTATAGGGGATATAAAAAGAAGGAGAACTTATTACTTGACTATGTAAACCTATTGAAACCGTTACTCTGAAGCCTTACAAAGACAGTAGTAAACTAAACCAAACCGAAATCTTGCCATGGAGTCGGTTCCAACTCATAGCACATCTCCTTGAGCTTCCAAGGCAGTATCTAGGAACTCTGGTAGCATAGTTGATGGCTAACCAGAAGGCTGGAGGTTCAAACCCACCAGCCACTCCTCAGAAGGAAGGCTGGGCAATCTATTTTCATAGTGATACTGCCTCGGAAACCCAAGGAGGGGTCACTATGTCTTGGGTCCAATTCCACGGCACATAACAACAACAATAACAATCTCTAAGGAATTAGATTGACCAGTCTTCCTTCCAAGGAGTAGCTGGTGGATATGAACTCCCAGCCTTCTGGTTAGCAGTCAAATGCCTTAGGCACTACACCAACATAGAGGACAGTAGTAGCAGGAAAAAAAAAAAAAAAAATACTTATCCTAGTCACTAATATATAGTGCAGTATTACTAATCAATATTAACAGATAAAGATTAAACAATAAAATATGATATTATTTCAGTTTTCAATAAAAATTTATATTAATTTGCAATTAAAATAAGTTATTAGAAAGTTACAATAGAAAAGTCTAATGAAAGTTGTCACAAATAATGAAGGAAATATAGTACTCAAAGCAAAATATTTAAAGTAGTCCCTATAAGATCACATATACTATTACTACTTCTATTTATCATTATAATAGATATATATCCTAGCTGGCGGTTCAAACCCACCAGCCACTCCTCGGAAGGAAGGTTGGGCAACCCTACTTCCGTAGTGATACTGCCTCGGAAACCCAAGGAGGGGTCGCTATGAGTCAGGCGACTCGATGGCACATAACAACAACAACAAGCCACTAGGATGGAAAAAGAAACTGATTAAAAATAAATAAATGAAAGCAGTATTATTCTCAGATCACATGATTGTCTATGTAGAAAAACAAAAGAAACCACAGGGAAATTTTAGAATTATTGTATAAGTTAATTTTTCTGGATAGAAGATCAATATTCATGGCAGCCACAGTTTTATAAATAAGAAGCAGCCCTTTTTAAAGTAATTTTAAAATAATAATCACAATAACTATATTACCTATTACCCAAATATGCAAACTGTTAATAAAAATATTTACTTATAGAGAACAAACTTTACTAAAAAGACATGCAAGCAGGCAGAAATAAAATGAGAAGTTTACCTTGATTTTAAATGCAAGACTCAATAATGTGAAGTTGTCAGTTTGTAATATTGCCAAACTGATGTATAGATGCAATGCAATCATAATGAAAACCTCAGAGATAGTTTTTAGAACACAATAAGCTGATGGAGTAGTGCCTAAGACTGATAACCAGAAGGCTGGAGTTCAAACCCACCACCCCACTCCTCGGAAGGAAGGTTGGACAATCTTCTTCCCTAGTGATACCACCTCAGAAACTCAAGGAGGGGTCCCTATGAATTGGATCCGACTCCACGGAAGTGAGTTTGTTTGGTTTAAAATTTATATGAAAGAACAAAGGCTAGGCAAGACTTTCCTGAAAATATAAAGAACAAATTTCTTAACAGTATTAAGACTGTGGTGGTGTACAAGAGCAAGCAGACAAAATATGTTTAGAAGATGGAATAAGAGTGTATTTTCTACTCTTTGGTGAGAAGGGTTTCATAAATCAAATTTACAGGGCACATACCATAATGGAAAATATTGATTACATTGTCTGCATTAAAACTTACAAACTGCTTTCCCTAAAAAACAAAAGTAAACAAAAAACTCATCATATACAGGGTGCCAGAATGTAGTGTAAAGGATAATCTTATTATATACAATGTTTTGAGAGTGTAAACTTGCATAATCATAGTGTAAAATACTTTAAAAGTCTAGTAAATTTGAACCTATGTGCATTCTGTGGTAAAAATCCCTAGGAAAAAACTTGCACTTGGACAACAAAAGACATGTTTGAAATATTCATATGAAATATTCATAGCTACATTGACCACAATAGAAAAAAGAAAGAAAAAAAAAGTTTCCTAAATGTCCCTTAATAAGAGAATACTAGAATGAATATAAATTACCATATATTCATATAATGAAATACTACACAGAAGTAAAAATGAATAAATTAAAAATATATGGATATATTCCACTGATTTCCACAATGTAATGTTGAATTTAAAATCAAGCTGCATAAAAATAAAGGATTTATATAAAGTATAAAAACAAAATGTATAGATAGTTACACAGATAAATAGATAAGGAGATATATATATGTACACGGTAGGAGCTCTGGTAGCATAGTGCCTAAGGCACTTGACTGCTCACCAGAAAGCTGGCGGTTCAAACCCACCAGCCACTCCTCGGAAGGAAGGTTGGGCAATCCTACTTCCGTAGTGATACTGCCT
>NW_006921660.1:8201438-8203250 GCF_000298275.1 Orycteropus afer afer
GCTGGCGGTTCAAACCCACCAGCCACTCCTCGGAAGGAAGGTTGGGCAATCCTACTTCCGTAGTGATACTGCCTTGGAAACCCAAGGAGAGGTCGCTATGAGTTGGGGCCGACTTGACGCAAGCAACAACAACAACAATGTACATGGTAAGACTGTAAATCAATCAAAGAACATTAAGAATTTGTAGCTAGGATTATGGGAAAGAAGAGGGATGGATCAAAATCAGAGCTTCTGTTTCTTAATCTCTCAATGGAGAGTATGCGTGGTCGTTTTATTAGTATTTGTTAAACTGCATTTGTGTGTGCATGTTTGTGCATGTGAGTGTATACATGTGAATGATATTCTTGTAATAATATGAAAATTTCTCAATATTACTAATTTTAAAATTAAAAAAGTTAAATATATGAAGGTTACATTCTTTTAATATTTATTCCTACTTCTGGAGGCATGGTTTTCTTTTCAGCCTTAAAATTTATTAATTCCATGTTCACTGTCCAAGTTAAGTTTAAAATCTTAACATATCGTTTATATGTTACTAATGCTTCCCAAATATATGTCTCATGTTTATTTTTCAAACCTTCAGTTATTTATAAAATAAAGTTTGTTTCTTCCTGATACGTTCTATGTACATTAAATTTTCTGAGATCTTGAATGTCTAGAGTCCTTTAGTCCATGCATCTAAATGATAGTGTAAAATATTTACTTGTAGCAATTTAGTCACATTGCCTTATTGCTTTCAATGTTTTTATTGAAAAGTCTAACATCCACCTTACATTCTAACTTTTTATGTGATATAATTTGTTTTCTGCTGGGAGCTTCTCATTGATATTTTCAAATTTCTTTAGCATGTATCTAGTGCAAATTATTTCTTAGTTTTCATCTTAGAGTTTTGTAAGCAATCCCTTTTTCAGTGTATGTTGTGTTTTATATATATATTTGTATACTGCATAGCATCCCTTCAGCTTTAGGAGCAGGTATAATGGGCTGATGGACATTTACTTAATATGCTGGTAGAATCTCACCTCAAGAACCTGTTGTGTCTCAGCTTTTCTGTCTTTAGGGAATCAGCTTGGTCAGCTATTGTAGGGCAGCCAGAGTTTAAGGAGTTAAACTCTGGAAGACAAGCCTTGGAGTTAGTGGATAAATGTCCCAGTTTTCTTTCCTTAGGAGAGAGAAATCTGAAGCATGTTCTGCCAGATCCCTAGCAGGAATGAACCTCAGTTGCTCAATTACAAATTGTTTCCCCTGATTGATCTTTTCTCCTTCACTCTTTCACTTTGGCTGCTGAACTCATGTCTTAGTCTCAAGTGTTACTTTTTGGGGAATGTAAACTATGAAATTAATGTTGTCTTTATTTCTGCAATGTGATACCTTATACTATTTTTCATAGATGCACTTCTTTTTCTTTTCTGTATTCTTTGTTTTTACAAAAGAGCCTATTACAGAGAAATAGTTCTTTCTAATTTTATCCTTTATATCACTAATTATTTTTCTCATATCTCCTTTTAGCTATCCCTTCTTCAGCATTTCTGGAAAATTTCTCACCTCAATTTTTCAGCTCACTAATTTTCACTGCAACTCAGAGAACTCTAATTTAAAAATGAGCTTTCAATAGCTGATATAAGGTCTGACATGATGGAATTTGTGTTGTTAATGTGTTACAAAAAATAATCATTTGTCAAAAAGAAAAATGATGTGATTTAATTTATTATTTGTCTAAAAGAGAATTCACTTGTCTCAACTTCTTAGACCACTTAGAAAAATTAGCAATACCTACTCATCACAGATTTTTACATACCTCTATTTCTATAG
>NW_006921660.1:8206735-8228141 GCF_000298275.1 Orycteropus afer afer
AGGGTCGATGAAAGAGGGGGAGGCCTTCAACGAGATGGATTGATATGGTGGCTGCGATGATGGGATCAAGTATAGCAGGGATTGTGGGGCTGGCGCGGGATTGGGCAGTTTTTCGTTCTGCTGTGCATGGGGTCGCTATGAGTCAGAAACGACTCGACGGCACTTAACAACAACAACAACAATTTCTATAGCAAATTTAGAATTTTCTCACTTAGTTCATTATGTTCTTCAAATACTTATAGATGTAAGAGATACATGTCATTTTTAGTAGACATTGATTAAATAAGTTGAAAATGTTTTGATCCTGATGTCAGGTATTTTTTTTTTTTTTTATGGGACATTAAAAAAAATCTAAAATGTTTGAATCATTTTTTTTTTAGCTGAGATCCCAACTAAAATTATATTGTAGTGCTTGAAAATATATACTTCAATTGACCCAACACAGTTAAATTTCTTTAGCAATTCATGTATATTCTGCAACTTTTATTTTTTCAAATATTACAAATTTTTGTGCTGCTAATTTGAAGAACTGCATGCAAATATAATTGTATAATTCTCCTTCAAAGCTTTTGAAAATTCATGAACATGAAGGGAGATACAGTCCCATATTTTGCCCCATGACTTTGAACAAAGTTGCTTGCGAATACTTATCCTTATTGTTTATCTGCCACTAATTATATTAGTAGCCTTAACAATAACCTTTGTGCTTCTGGATTTGTCATCTGAATTTTAAAAACAGTAATGCTGACCTGCTTCACAGGAGAGTGAGGAAATGAATTCAATCTTTATTTATAAAAAAAATAGGAAAATTATTTTCAATAAAATCCAAATCATTTTATATATTATATTTCCCTTCAGTTGTTTCAGATTATTAAGGTAATATCAAAATCTGCAAAAGAACCTTGAAACATTTGTTACAAGATAACTCCCTACCTGTAGTGCAGCATTAATTCAAATGTGTGAAAGTTTTACACAGAATCATTTTTCACATTAATTCAACTTTAATCATCTTTGTGTAGCATGGAGCAAATAAAACATTTCATTTATGTTTTTTAACATATAACATATAGCTATTTCTACTGGAAATAATTTTTCACTCTCTCCATGCAAGAATCTGTGTTCATAAGGATATCTTTATAATTCATATGCTCAAGAGCTATAGTTTAGTATTCCTTTTTAGAATGAGATTCTTCTTAGATTTTAGCAAGTTTTGTACTGGGTCATGAGAAAGCCAACTTTTATAACACTGCAAAAGAAGAGATCAGATGGGATTTGAACTAAGAATCCAGGATGCCCTGGTTTTCAACCTTTCCTTTTATCTACACAGATTTTGCTATTCCATTAATTTAAATTCTCCATTCTGGTTTAAGCAAAGGTGAAAGTACAAGTTTTGCTAAAGGGACTGCACTTAGTTTGATTTAGATTCACTTACAGAGCATAGTAAATGCTAGAAAATGAATGCAGTGATAATAATCACTTTGTTATGAGTAATTTTCTATGCAACTTGGGGAAATACTTCAAAAAGAAGGATCCTCAAGGTAATTTCTATTGAAAACCTACAACAATAATGATTTTCCTATATTTTGAGGTTAAAAAAATGTATTTCAAATAAAAATAAGCCCCACAAAGGCATTTTCCCTAGTTTGAAAAATGTGCTTAATTATCTTCAATATATTCCCTTTCAGATATACACCCTGAGTTTCATCCATTTGTCCAATACTTGTCACAGAAAGGTCATTTCTCCCTAGAGTTTATGGATACTTGGTTCCACTTAAAGAACTTAAAAGTCAAAGAAGAGAAAGAAGATGGAAATATTCTTTTTCTCATAAAATAGTTTTTGTTCTTCTCCTTTTAAAAAAATAAATTTATCTTAAAATTGAACGCAGGTAATTTCCACTCATTGAATGTGCAAAATCAAAGTAAACAAACATTTTATTTCCAAGTTATAGAAGGTAAGTTGTTTGCTATTATTAAAGAATTAATAAGAACACTTTACTGGCTGAGAAAAAATAATTTAAGATGTTTCATCTAAAAATCACTATGTTGAAAAGTAAAACAATATTATTTAATAAAATCCATTTTTACCTAGATTAAATAACTGCTCTGAAGGAACTGATGAAGAACTATGCTCCAGGAATTGACAGAATACCCATCGTGATGTTTCAACAAATGGATGCCCTCTGGAGACACTCACTCAGTTATGCCAAGGGATTTGGTAGACAGCTACCTGGCCAAATGACTGGAAGAGATCCATGTTTGTACCCATTCCAAAGAAAGGCGATCCCACAGAATGTGGAAATTATTGAACAATAGGCCATCCACTTCTCAAACAATTAGCCAGGGAAAACCTTATAAACAGCAGAAATACATTGTCTGATACATTACCATGGAAATGTATGAATTGTCTGGAAACATTGTCCAATACAGTGGAGGTAGATGACTCACTTAGGTTAGAAAGCTCTCATAATAGGACTGGGAAATGGCTGTGTCATCAGAGTAAAACTAGCCTTGCTCATATGGATAATGTAAAACTTTTGAGACTTCCATTTGCTGATGTGGTACCACTCAAATTGAAGAGAAACAGCTGCAAACATCCATTAATAATTGGAACATGGGATGTATGAAATATGAATCCAGAAAAATTGGAAGCTGTCAAAAATGAAATGGAACACATAAAGATTAATATCCTAGGCATTAGTGAGCTGAAATGGACTGGTTTTGGCCATTTTGAATCAGTCAACCATGTGATCTACTATGCTGGGAATGACAATTTGAAGAGGAATGATGTGGCATTCATCATCACAAAGGATGCTTCAAGATCTGTCCTGAAGTACAATGCTGTCAGTGGTAGGATAATATCCATACGCCTACAAGGAAGACCCATTAATATGACTATTAGTCAAATTTATGCACCAACCACCAAAGCCAAAGATGAGGAAATTGAAGATTTTCATCATCTTCTGCAGTCTGAAATTGACTGAACATGCAATCAGGATGTATTAATTACCACTGGTGACTGGAATGCAAAAGTTGGAAACAAAGAAGAATCACCAGTAGTTAGAAAATTTGGCCTTAGCAACAGAAATAATGCTGGAACTCGCATGATAGAATTTTGAAGACCAACGACTTGTTCATTGCAAACACCTTTTTTCAACAACACAAATGGCAGCTCTACATGTGGACTTCACAAGATGGAACACACAGGAATCAGACTGACTACATCTGTGGCAAGAGGTGGTGGAAAACTCAATATCTTCAGCCAGAACTAGGCCAGGAGCTGATTGTGGAACAGACCATCAAGTGCTTTTGTGCAAGTTCAAATTGAAGTTAAAGAAAATTAAAACAAGTCCAAGAGAGGCAAAATATGATCTTGAATATATCCCTCCTGAATTTAGAGACCATCTAAAGAATAGATTTAATGCATTGAACACCAATGACTGAAAACCAGAATTGTGGGATGACATCAAGAACATCATCCATGATGAAAGCAAGAGGTCACTAAAAAGACGAGGAAAAAAAAAGAGAAGACCAAAATGGATGACAGAAGAGACTCTGAAACTTCCCTTTGAGTGAAGAGTAGCTAAAGAAAATGGAAAAAAAGACAAGATGAAAGAGATAAACCAAAGATTTCAAAGAGTAGCTTGAGCAGACAAAGTCATTTACTATAATGAAATGTGCAAAGACCTGGAGAAGAAGAAAATCATGGCATCAGGATTGGAGGAAGAATCATTAACAACCTCCAATACGCTGATGATACAGTGCTGCTTGCTGAAAGTGAAGATGATTTGAGGCACTTACTGATGAAGATTGAAGAATACAGTCTCCAGTATGGATTACATCTCAATATGAAGAAAACAAAAATCCTCACACCTGGACCAATAAGCAGCATGACGATTAATGGAGAAACAGTTGAGGTTGTCAAAGAATTCACATTGCTTCGTTCTACAATCGACGCCAATAGAAGCAGCAGTCAGGACATTAGACAACGTACAGCACTGTGCAAGTTGGCTGAGAAGGAACTCTTTCATGTGCTGAAGAGCAAGGATGTCTCCTTGAGGACTAAGGTGCGCCTGACACAAGCCATGATATTTTCAATCACCTCATATGTATGTGAGAGCTGGACAATTAATAAGGAAGACTGAAGAAGAGTAGATGCATTTGAATTGTGGTGCTGGGAAGAATACTGAAAATACCATGGACTGCTAAAAGAGCTAACAGATCTGTCCTGGAGGAAGTACAGCCAGAATGCTCCTTGGAAGCAAGAGTGGCTAGACTTCTTCTCACCTACTTTTGTCATGTTGTCAGAAGGGACCATTCCCTGGAGAAGGATGTCATGCTTGGTAAGGTGGAGGGTGGATGAAAGAGGGGAAGGCAGTCAATGAGATGGATTGAAACAGTGACTGCGACGATGGACACAAGGATAGCAAGGATCACGATGTGGGATCGGATGGTGTTTCGTTCTGCTGTGCATAAGGTCGCCATGAGTGGAAACCACTCGACAGAACCTAACACCAACAACACCATCATTAATATCACATGCAAATAAAATCTAAGTGAAGATAATTCAAAAACACTTGAACCAGTAGATTAACAGAGAGCTTCCCGAAATGCAAGCTGGATTCAGAAGAGGACGTGGAAAGAGGGATAGCACTGCTGATGTCAGATGTGTATTAGCTGAAAGTAAAGAGTACCAGATGATGTTTACTTATGTTTTAAAGAGATAGATAGACACAATGGCTGCAACGATGGACTCAGGTATAGCAAGGATCACGAGGCTGGCACAGGATTGGACAGTGTTTCATTCTGGTGTGCATGGGGTCACTAGGAGTAAGAGATGACTTGACGGCACCTAACAACAACAACAACATGCAAAAACATTTGAATGTGTGAATCATTAAAAACAACAACAACAACAACAACTATGGATAACACTGGGAAGAAGGGAATTCCAGAACACTTGATTATATTCACGAAGAACCTATACGTAGATCAAGAGATTGTCATTCAAATAAAACAAGGAGATATTGCATGGTTCAAAATCAAGAAGGAGGTGCATCAAGGTTGTATCATTTTATTATACTTATTCAACTTGTATGCTGAGCAAATAATCCAAGAAGCTGTATTATATAGAGAGGAACATGGCATTAAAATTGGAGAAAGACTCATTAACAACCTGTGATACACAGATGACACAACTTTTCTTGCTGAAAGTGAGGATGACTTGGAGCACTTACTGATGAAGATTAAAGTCTATACTCTGCAGTATGGATTGTACCTCAATATAAAGAAAACAAAAATTCTCACAACTGGTCCAACAAAGAGTTTCACGATAAATGGAGAAAAGATAGAAATTGTCAAGGACTTCATATTACTTGATCCCACAATCAACACTAATGAAAGTAGCCATCAAGACATCAGATGACATATTACATTGGGCAAGTCTGCTGCAAAAGACCTCTTTCAAGTGATGAAGAGCAAAGATGTCTCCCTGAAGACTAAGGTGAGCCTAACCCAAGCCATGGTATTTTCAGTGACTTCTTATGCATGTGAGATCTGGACAATGAATAAGGAAAACTGAAGAAAAGTTGATGCTTTTGAGTTGTGGTGTTAGAGAAGAATGCTAAAAGTACCATGGTGTGCTAAAAGGCCTAACAAATCTGTCCTGGAAGAAGTACAGGCAGAATGCTCCTTGGAAGCGAGAATGACCAGACTTCATCTTGACTACTTTGGTCATGTTGTCAGAAGGAAACATTCCCTGGAGAAGGATATCATGCTTGGTAAAGTGGAGGGTCAATGAAGAAGAGGAAGGTCCTCAACGAGATAGATAGACACAGAGGCTGCAATGATGGGCTCAGGTATAGCAAGGATCATAAGACTGGCACAAGACTGGGCAGTGTTTCATTCTTTCATTCTGCTGTGCATAGGGTTACTATGAATCAGAGATGACTTGACGGCACCTAACAACAACATATGGCATAAATAGACTGTCAAGCATAATAAAACGCACAAACAGTAGGAGATAAACTAGATGGATGGGACCTTCTTAAAAAAAAAAAAATTCTATGTGCTCCCAAAGACTTCCACAAAAGAGCACCTAAAGATTTGGAAAAAATGTATTTGGCAGCAATATATCTTACAAGGGACTTATCTCTAGAATTTACATAAAACTTAAATACCTCAACAACAAAAAGACAAATAATCCGATCATAAAAATGGACAGAAGACATGAATGGACACACTTCACTAAAGAGGATATTCAGGTGGCCAAAAAACACATGAAGAAGGATATCATGCTTGGTAAAGTGAAGGGTCAACAAAGAAGGGGAATATCCTCAAAGAGATGGATAGAAACAATGGTTGCAATGACAGGCTCAGCTATAGCAAAGATCATGAGGCTGGCACAAGACTGGGCAGTAGTTCTGCTGTACATAGGATCACTCTGAGTCAGAGACAACTTCACAGCACCTAATAGCAACAACAACAAATTACTGAAAATTCAGGTCACATTTTAAGAGAAAATATTATCTAAGATAATCGTGTTATATTATTAGTTTTTGTTTGTCTGTTTTTTAATTTGAAAAACTACAAGCTATTATCATCATCATGTTACAAAATAAAAGTATCACTCTCTAGGAATTATTTCCTAGCACTTGCATCAGTCAGCTTTACTAGTTGCAAGTCACAAGCGTTAGAAATTGACTGTGGCCCCCTTATACAGAAAATAAGTTTAAAAATTTTTAACGTGGCTTACAGAATCAATGAGAAGCATGGAGAAGCCAATTCTGAAATTTCATTGAAGCTAAAGGAAGGAAGACACCACTGTAAGGGTAACTCAGCACCTGTCCTATTAAGATGCTTCAATGAGTGAAAACCTACTCAATGGAAGTGAGAATGGTTTTTTTGGTTTACCATCACTGGCACTACTGAACATTTACTATTGTCTCTTCTGTCCTCAACTCCAACTGAGCTGCCCAAGAAAACCTAATATTATCTAATTGTATCTCACCTCTTGTGTTCATCATTGTGGATGATGGAATTTCATTGACTTTGCCTCCAGAATGTGCATGTGCCCTAGTTGAAAAGGAACAAAAAAGGGATCCAAAGTTTTAAAGACTTCTGCAGTCTTGATACCAACAAAACCTTACAGAGTGTATTTCGCTAAACAAAAATTAATCTGCATATGCTGCAGATGTTCTCTCTAGCACAATCAAAAGTTCTACAAAGCCCACTTTCTCCCCTCAGAGTTGATGTTGGATTCTGACTATCAATCTTTCACTTAGCAGCTGAGCAATTAGATATTGCACCACCAGGGCTCCTCAGTAGATTTAGAAATTTAATTTTCTTGTTGAAGTTACATGAATGAAGAGATTAACGATGTGATAATTTTTTCTACATACTGATTAAATTTATGACTCATTTGTTTAATTTCCTAAAAATGAAAAAAGAAGAGGAAAGGAATGTTGCTTGATGTTCAAATTCCATTTGTGTTGGTTAGCCAGAGCAGGTGCCTTCAGATCCTTACTGTCTGGCCTGAGCTTCTTGATTTTATTCTCTGTCCAAGAAATTCTGTGACTGTGCATGAGGCAAATGGAATAGGTCAAGTAGCACTTAACACACATGCCTTCACTTTGTCAGCATTGCTTCTAATCATCTCTGTCTTCCTTACTTTTTGAAAATGGACTACATCTTAACTATGAAAAGGCCATTTTTGGAGTTTCGAAGTCTTGCTTATTTCTGAAGTTCCTTAAACCTGTGACTGTTTTTATAAACTCTACATATAGTCAGGAAATTTACATCTTATATAAAAATAATAATTTGATATTTATTGGAATCATACTATTATTTCCTAGCCTGTACTACCCATGAGGTGCTCTGGTGCTATAGTGCTTAAGGCATTGGCTATTAACAAAAAAGTCAGTGGTTCGAACTGACCAGCTACTCCTTAGGAAAAAGAGATGAGTCAGTCTGCTTTCATAAAGATGCATTCTGTCCTATAGTGTCTCTATGAGTAGAAATCAACCTGATGGCAATGGGTTTTTGGATTTTTGATTCCTACCCAAAGGTATAGTTGTACAGAAAGGAAGCAGCCCACTTCCACAATGTATAGAAGCTTATGTTTATTTTTTGAAAAAAGCACTTTCTTCAATAACCATTAAAACATTATTCCATGTATGAAATGATTTTACTATGAGTCCATCTTACTCATAAAACATTTTTTCATGATTAAAAGATGAACTGTGGGTAATAAGGTTTAATACAAAATTGCTATCTAGCAACTGACTGAAGATGGCATTGGTCATGTGAGGAGTGAGAACACTGAACTGGGAAAAACTTTGGTCTAATCTTCAAGGCATCTGAATTTATTATTGTTGTATAAAAGAATTTCTGTTCTGCTTCCGAATCTAGATGAGATATTTCTCTAAGGTCTGAGAAGAAAAGTTTTGCCTGTGCTGTGATACTTTTCCTAAAGTTGCTTTTTTTTTCTTTTTTTTTCCCCAGCAGAGGTCATTAGAAAAGTTTTTGTCCTTGAAAGGTTAGCTAAGTCAATAATTTTTATTTGAAGTTGCAAGCGGTGTCCAGCATTTCAGCTGTAAGTGCTTATTTCTACAGTTGTATAAGTCCTAGCTCTTACAGACATTTTAATCTATATCTTCTAAAATTACAAACAAGTACTGAGGAGTGTGTTTCTTTCTGCCAAAGGTTATTCAGATATTGTGGAATGATGGGGTTAGTTTTTAGAACAGTTAATATCATTCTTAAGATTGTATTTTATATAAGTAACAATTATGATAGATGAACTTTAAAAATCATTTCAAGGAGCTGAAGAGTATGAATCTGAGATTACATAATTTTTCTGATTTCCTCTAAACTAAAAAAAAAGAAAAAAAAGGTACACACTTTTAGGCACTGCAAGTAACATTATACAATGGGAGAGAATATTATTTGTTGAGAATTCATGATGGTAGATTTATTTAGCACATACTAGGAAAGGCTGAGGAGCACTGGACATACAGTAATTAAAACATCTGGCTGCTAACCAAAGGGTCAGTAGTTCAAATCCACAAACCACTTTAAGAGAACGATGAAGCAGTCTGGTTTCATAACGATTTACAGCCATGAAAAGGCAGTTCTACTCTGTCCTCTTGGGTCACTCTGAATAAGAATTAACTTGACAGCAATAGATTTTTGGGTTTTGGTTTCATACCCACTGGTAATCTGTATTAAACCTTATTACACATAGGTCATCTTTTAGGCACAAAAAAATATGAGAAAGATGGATTTATAGTAAAATCATTTCTTATATGTAATAATGTTTTAATGATTAATGAAGAAAGGGATATCCCTTTAAAAAAAAATACATATACACTTCTATATATTGTGGAAATGTTCTGCTTCTTTTTATATGCAGATTAAGATAATATACATGCATCTCATCCCCAGATTCACACCACAATGAATGACAAGTACTATAGTATAGGGAATTACTAATATGCCTCTTCTAGCCATAATCTTTATGGTATCACCAGGTGACCAGGTGGAATTATGCAAAAGTAAGATACTTGTCCACCACTCAACTCTCAGTTTGTCATATGGTGATGGCTTGTGTGTTGGTGTAAGGCTGGATATTATGCCAGCGATATTTCAAATATCAGTAGGGTCACCCATGGTGGACAGGTTTCAGCGGAGCTTCCAAACTAAGACACACTGGGAAGAAGAATGGGGCCATCCACTTCGCAAAGAACTGGCCAGTGAAAACCTTATGAACAGCAATGAAATAGTCTGATATGTTAATGGAAAACTTTATTAATAGCCCTGAAACATTGATATAGTGCCAGAAGATGAGCCCCTCATGTCAGAAGCACTCAAAATATAACTGGGGAAGAGCTGCCTTCTCAAAGTAGAGTTGACCTTAATGATATGGGTGGATTAAAGCCTTTGGGACCTCCATTTGCTAATGGGGCATGACTCAAAATGGGAAGAAATAGTTGCAAACATCCATTAATAATTGGAACATGGAATGTATGAAGTATGAATGTAGGAAAATTGAAAGTTGTCAAATATGCAATGTTATGCATAAAAGGCAATGTTATGCATAAAAGGCATTAGTGAGCTGAAATGGATTGATTCTGGCCATTTGAATCACACAATCCTGATTTACTATGCTGGAAAAGACAAATTGAAGAGAAATGGTATAGTATTCATCATCACAAAGAATGTTTCAAGATGTGTTCTGAAGTACAATGCTGTCAGTGAGAAAATAATATCCATTTCCCTACAAGGAAGACCAGTTAGCACTACTATGATTCAAATTTATGCACCAACCATGAAAGCCAAAGATGAGGAAACTGAAGATTTTTACCAAAGTTTGAAATCTGAAATTGACCAAATATGCAATCAAGATGTACTGATCATTACTGGAGATTGGAATGTGAATATTAGAAACATAAAAAGATCACCGGTAGTTGAAAAAAATGGCTTTGGTGATAGAAATGACCTTGAAGATTGCATGACAGAATTTTGCAAGACCAATGACTTATTCATTCAGATTACCTTTTTCAGCAACATAAACATCTTCTGTACAAATAGACCTCACCAGATGGATTCACAGGAATGTGGTAGACTACATCTGTTAAAGAGATGATGGAGATGCTCAATATCTTCAGCCAAAGCAAAGCCAGGAGCTGACTATGGAACAGACCATCAATTGCTCATATGCAAGTTCAAGCTGAAGCTGAAGAATATTAAAACAAGTCCACGAGAGGCAAAATATAACCTTGATTATATCCCACCTAAATTTAGAGACAATCTGAAGAATAAAGTTTATACATGGAACACCACTGACTGAAGACCAGAAGAATTGTGGGATGGCATAAAGAACAACATACATGAAGAAAGCAAAATATCATTAAAAAAAAAAAAAAGAAGGGATCAAAAGACCAAAATGGATTTCAGAAGAGACTCTGAAACTTGTTCTTGAACAGAAAATAGCTAACATTAAGGGAAAAAGAGCTGACTAGAAGATTTCAAAGAGCATCTCCAGCAGACAAAGTTAATTATTATAATGAAATGTGCAAAAACTTGAAGTTTAAAACTAAAAGGAAAGAACATGCTCAATATTTTGCAAGCTGGAAGAATTAAAAAAAATGTGCCTCAATTTGCAATATTAAAACATTCTATGGACGAAATCTGAATAATGTGGGAAGCATCAAGAGAAGATGGAAGGAATAAACAGAGTCACTGTACAAAGAAGAATTGGTCAATGTTCAACTATTTCAGGAGATGGCATACCATCAAGAAAAAATGATATTGAAGAAGTCAAAGATGCACTGAAGGAACTGGCAAAAACAAGGCTCTAAGAATTGACAGAACACCCATTGAGATGTTTAACAATAGATGTTGCACTGGAGGCACTTACTCATCTATACCAAGTAATTTGGAAGATAGCTACCTGGCCACCAACTGATTGGAAGGGATCCATATTTGTACCCATTCCAAAGAAAAGTGATCCAACAGAATGTGGAAATCATTGAACAATATCATTAATATAACCAAAAACAAAAACAAACAAAACAAAACAAAAATCTCACAGAATGGATTCTGACTCATTCTGACCCCCAAAGGGTTTCTGAGGTGGTAAATCTTTATGGAGGTAGATCACCTCATCTTCCTTTTGCAAAGCAGCTGGTGAGTTTGAATCACCAACCCACTAGTTAGCAGTCAAATGCCATAGGCACTGAACCACCAGTTGTTGTTGTTGTTAAGTGCCGTCGAGTCGTTTCTGACTCATAGCGACCCCATGCACAGCAGAACGAAACACCGCCCTATCCCGCACCAGCCCCACAATCCCTGCTATATTTGAGCCCATCATCACAGCCACCGTGTCAATCCATCTCATTGAATGCCTCCCCCTCTCTCTTCAACCCTCCACCCTACCAAGCATGACATCCTTCTCCAGGGAATGGTCCCTTCTTACAACATTACCAAAATAGGTGAGACGAAGTCTGGCCATTCTTGCTTCCAAGGAGCATTCTGGCTGCACTTCCTCTGAACCACCAGAGCTCCTATTAATATACAAGGAAGTAAAACTTTGCTGAAGATAATTAAAAAAACAGTTGTAGCAGTATATTGACAGGGAACTTCATACTGGATTCAGATGAGGACGTGGAACAATGGATATTATTGCTGATGTCAGATGGATCTTGGCAGAACGATGGTTACTTGTATTTTATTGACTATGCAAAAGCATTTGACTGTGTAGACCATAACAAATTATGGATAACCTTGAGAAGAATGGGAATTCTAAAACACTTAATTGTGGTCATTAGGGACCTGTATATAGACAGAGGCAGTTGTTTGCACAGAAGAGAATATTGTGTGATTTAAAATCAGGAAAGATGGATGCCAGGGTAGTATCTTTCACCATACTTATTCAATCTGTATGCTGAGAAAATAGTCCAAGCATCTGGACTATATGAAGAAAAATGCAGAATCAGGATTGGAGGAAGACTCATTAATACCATGAAATATATATAAAACACAACCTTACTTGCTGAAAGTGAAGATGACTTGAAGGAATTACTGCACCACAACATAAAGAAAGTGAAAATCCTTGCAACTGGACCAATAATCAGAACCATGAAAAATGGAGAAAAGATTGAAGTTATCAATGATTTCATACTATTTGGATCCACAATCAAAACCCATGAAAGAGATATAATTGTCAAGAAATCATCATCATATCGCCCTTGGTAAGTCTGCTGCAAAAGACCACTTTAAAGTGCTGAACAGCAAAGATGTCACTTGGAAGACTATACCAAGCCATGATATTTTCAATCACCTTATATGTAAGTGAATACTGCACAATGAATAAGGAAGATCAAAGAAGTGTTGATGCTTTGGAATTATGGTGTTGGCAAAGCATACTGAAAGTTCCATGGACTACCAGAAAGAACAAATCTGTCTTAGAAGAAGTGTAGCCAGAATGCTCTTTGGAAGCAAGAATGGCCAGATTTTGTCTCACCTATATTGGTCATGTTGTCAGAAGGGACCATTCCCTGGAGAAGGTTATCATGCTTGGTAAAGTTAAGGGTCAATGGAAAAGGGGAAGGCCCTCAATGATATGGATTGACACAGTGGCTACAACAATGGGCTCAAGTATAGCAAGGATCGTGAAGATTGTGGACCACTGGGTAGTGTTTCATTCTTTTGTACATAGGGTCACTACGAGTTGGAGCTGACACAATGACATCTAACAACAACAATAATGTGCTTCCGGCTCTTGAAGGAAACTGGATAGCTAGCTAATAATGTAAATAATGTACATGGGACCCTTGTAGGAGTAGGGTTGTGCAAATATGATGTATGGAATCCTAACATAGAGATTGGTCAATTTTGCCATCTCACTAGCCTTAAAGTGAGCTATCCTAGAAGCAGAATTATTAACATAACAATGACACCTATTTCAACAAAATAAATAGTCTCTATACATGTGAACCTCTCCAGGTGGCATATACAGGAGTCAGATAGACTATATCTGTGGAAAGAGGCAATGGAGACACATAATATCATCTGGCAAAACAAGACCAGGAGCTGACTACGGAAAATATCATCAATTGCTCATATGCAAGGTCAAGTTGTAGCTGAAGACAATTAAAACAAGTCAATGAGAACAAAGTTACAACCTTGATTACATCCCACCTGAATTTAGAGACTAACTGAGGAATAGATTTGACACACTGGACGCCAATGACCAAAGAACAGATGGTTTATGGAATGACCTCAAGGACATGAAGAAAGCAAAAGTCCATTAAAAAGACAAGAAAAGAAGAAAATACCAAAATGAAGGTCAGAAAAGACTCTGAAAGTTGCTTTTAAAAAGAGAGTAGCTAAAGCAAAAAGAAGAAAGGAAATAAAAGAGCTGAATTGGTTTCAAAAGACAGCTTGAGAAGAGAAGGTAAAATATGATAATAAAATGTGCAAAGGCCTGGAATTAGAACCAAAAGGGAAGAACATACTCAGCACTTCTCAAGCTGAAAGAACTGAAGAAAAAATTCAAACCTCAAATTGTAATATTGAGGGTTGCAATATTGAGGGAGCTCTGGTGGTAGTGCCTAAGGCATTTGACGGCTAACCAGAAGGCTGGCAGTTCAAACTCAGCAGCCCCTCCTTGGAAGAAAGACTTGACAATCTACATCCGTAGAGGTACCACTTTGGAAACGCAAGGAGGGGTCGCTATAAGATGGAATTGACTACATGGCCGTGAGTTTGTTAGGTGTTTTTTTTTTTTTTTTTTTTTAGTTTATGGGGAAATTATTGAACAATGTATGAAACATCTAAATAAGATGGAAGGAATACAGAGACATTGTTCTAAAAAGAATTAATCAACATTGAACATTTTCAGGAAGCAACATATGATCAAGAACCAATGGTATTGAAGGAAGAAGTCCAAGCTGCATTGAAGGAAATGGCAGGAAACAAGGCTTCAAGAATTGGTGGGATACATATTGAGATTTTTCAACAACTGATGCAGCACTGAAGGGGCTTACTTAATTAGGACAAAAAAAAAAAAAAAAAAATGGAAGACAGCTGTCTGGCCGATCAACTGGAAGAGATCCATATTTTTGCCCATTCCGAAGAAAGATGACACAACAGAATGTGGAAATTATTGAACAATGTTATTAATATCATACACAAGTAAACTCTTAATCTATATACGGGTTGTACATGAGCACAATTAAGGTTCTGGAGTTTTCATCCTTCCCAAAGTTATCGATAATTTTTTATAATCCCCACAGTCAAATGCCTTTTCATAGTCAATGAAAGATATTTCTGGTAATCTTTCCTTTCAGCCAATATTCTCCTGACATCATGACAGTAAACAAATTAATTCAACAGGAAAGAGTAGCTTTTATATTGAAATCTGATGGAATCATGGAAGTTGGTGGTCATCAGTTACTCAGCATAACAATTGTCTTAGGGCATCCATAACTTTTCTTTTACTTAAGTAGCCCCTATGGAGCTGCATAACAGAATATGGTGAATGCTCTTCTTGCGGTTGAGATGATCTGGTTGGTAAAGTTAAACAAGTTTATCATTTTCTTATTCCGTATGTTTTTTTCACTTTAAATCTATGATTAACCACACCTATCAATTACATGTATACCAACGATATGCATACTACATATATATACATTCTATGTAGTAATTTAGCTAATATATATATAAGTATCCTGTGTTTTCAGTCAATATAAAATTATATTATATGAAGTCATTGATGGAAAACTCCTTCAGGCATATTACATGGTATCTGTATCAAATCAGATTTCTGAGAGCAATACTTAATTTATCCTAAAATTCTGCTTTAAAATCTCCAATTAACTCTTCTGTTTGACCTCTGTCTCAAGAGATACATATAGAAAAGCCTTGAAGGCAATGGTTAATTGGATATACACTTTTGAAGTGAGAAGTTTGAATAAGTACTTTCATAACTAATTTTGAGGAAGTAAACATCTACATATAACTAAGATATTTTAGTATAACTTCTGAGTTTTAACATTAAAAATAGCTGGCCTTCTGTATGCTTTTCTCTTTTAGAAGGCTGATATTTGGAAATCTTGTCATTCTAATTAAGAGAAGTTATTAATGTTTATCTTCCAGTTTACACAGTGAATTCTTACTAAAGACACAAGAAGAGACACAAAAGTCAACTTTGTTGTTAATTTCTCTGAGGGATTTTTTTTTTTTCTTTTTTGATCGTTAGAATGAATAAAATTGTTATTTATAGAATTATTAATTGGTGTACTGGTTTCATTATGACAAAATATCTAGTTTAAGATTTTACAGAAATGATGGCATAATAAATGTAAACTATGATATAGTTGGTAATAGGGAGAAATTCAATTTAATTTACATTTACCAATGTAGCAATAGTAAGTAAGAGAATAAATTTAATTTAGCTAAATTCAGAAACAATATCTTTATAGATTGAAAATGATGATTATGACTGATCATTATGCCATTTGTGCTTCTAAATCAGGAAAGGCTGGAAGTTGTTTGACTACAGAAAGATAGAGGTGAATTGAAGTGTTCAGTGTTAGATGTGGGACAAGGGCTAGTCTCAAGGCTTGAAGTTGAGATGTGTTTATACTAGATCGTGGTAGCCTGTGGCTACTGAACCTTGGGCCTAGAGAGTAAAGATAATACAGGGATAATGATCAGTTCCCAACTGTCACAGTCAGTCAGTCTGTAACATGCTACTATCATCATGAGGCTTTAAAAGTGTTGCCCGTAGAGAGGATACTTTACCTGGGAAAAGGAACCACATAATCACTATATATGGAAAGAAGAGCACAGAAAAACAGAAAGAAAATAATTAAAATAAAAGTGAACAAAAACAAATAAGCAAACAAACCCCATTTACCATGAGTCACAAAAACAAACAGAAATAAAATAAAATAAAATCTAATCATATTGAAGATAAGAAAAAAATTAAAGATAAAAATTATAACAACCATAAAATGTCCTTACTCATGAACTATATAACAAATTTGGTAAATATTTTAAAATTTATCTTTAAACAAATAAAGGAAACATATCATCAGCAAGAAATAAGAGACTGAGTTATAAAAACATGATCAAATGAAGTAACTTAATGAAATTATGAAAGTGAACCAATTAAATTTCTTCCAAATGAAAAATGTAGCCTTTGAAATTTAAAACTGAGTAGAGGCATAGACTCTAGGCTGTATAAAAAATAGCAAATTGGAATATAAAATTGAGAAAAAAAAACAAAAAAAAATAAAAAACAAAAAAAAAAAAAAAAAAGATTAAGAATGTCAAAAGCAGGAAATAGGAAGACGGATGAGTTCAGAGGTGACTGTTTCTAAGAGAAGTTTGAGGACGGAGAATAGAGTGAACATCAGAGAAATGTTACTAAAAAAAAAAATAAATAAAACTGTGTTTCCAACATGAGTACTTTTCCCAGAAGGATGTGATATTAAAATAGTGTTTTGTTTGCTGTTATGTGCTGTCGAGTCGGACCCGACTCATAGCGACTCCTCCTTGGGTTTCCAAGGCAGTATCACTATGGAAGTAGATTGCCCCATCTTCCTTCCGAGGAGTAGCTGGTGGGTTTGAACCGCCAGCCCGTCTAGTTAGCAGTCAAGTGCCTAGACACTATGCTACCAGAGCTCCCATCTCCCATTAAAATAGTACACAGTATATTAAGAAAGATATATATATATATATGTATAAAAATAAACATGTGTATAGATACACACACACACACACATATATTTAGTTATCTTTACTTTGGGTTAATGTTTTAGATATTCAAAGGAGCATTTGTATACATAAAGATTGTACATATATATGTTGCATGTGTGGTTTATGTTTTATTGTTTGTAGTCATGTGTGTGTGTTTGTGTGTATGCAGACAATAAATCATACATTCAAGACAGAGATTTATTCTTGGGGTGAATAAGAATGGAATTTTGGAGTACAGGGTAGTGGTTAAGGTAGATTGACTTATCTGTACCATTTTGTTTCTTAAAAAAATAATCTTAAAGAAATACTGAAATAAACAACTTTTTATAACTGTTTGAGAGATATAGAATGATAGCAAATATCCCTATATTTGTCTTTATTATTTGAAATATTTCATAATGAGTATATTAAATGGAGGTAATCTTGTTATCATGCATGTAAATAAAGTATAGACAATATTGAAGGAGTGTTATGCCATTTGTATGAAGGATACTAACTAAAGAAATTTATATTACTGACTCAGTAAGAATTCATTTATATTGGTAAGACAATCTATACTTTCACAAATGCAATGTGAAATTTGGCTTTTCAATATATATAAACGTTATCACACATATCACCAGGTATAATTAAAAAACAAAACAAAACTTTTATTGTAATTTGGGTGAAGATTCACAGAGTTAATTTGTTTTCCATTCAATAGTTCATACATGTTTTGCTTTGTGACATTTTTGATTGCATTCCCTGCATGTAGCAGCTCTCTTCCTACTTCCTCCCTGTGGTTACCTTTGCCCTGTGTCCTTCTTTCCTATGTATTCCTGCTTCTGAGCTTTCTCCCTGTGCAAATGCTACCCTTCTGATCTCCCATGCTTGATTGTCCTAAGGAGTGCACCATCCTAGTGCAATTGTTTACCTTATAAGCCTGCCTATTGTTTGGTGAAAGAAAGTTCAATTCCAGGCCCCAAAAGTCATTAAGGACCATAGTTTCAGGCATTCATTAGTCTCTATCAGACAAGTTTTCCTGGTCTTTTTTTTATGATTGTAGTTTTGTTCCACATTTTTCTTCCATTCTATCCAGGATCTCTAATTTTGTTCCTTTCCAATTGATTGGCAATGGTAGATGGGCACCATTTAATTCCTCTTGTCTCAGGATTCTGTATGCTGAAGTTCTCATTGTCTTCTAATCCCTTGGACTAATTATTTCCATGCCTCTTTGACTTTCTTCACTTTTCCTTGCTCCAAATGGGGAAAGACACATAATTGTATCTTACATGGCCACTCAATCTTTTAAGAACCCCAGTCTCTACTCACCAAAGTAGGATGTAGAACAATGCTTTTTTTGGTTGTTTTTGTATTATGTTATGCCAGTTGAGCCTCATGTGCTCCATAACCATGGTCCCAAGCCTGTAGGCAAGTGAATCCCTCTCTCAAGGTATTTGATTGTAACTAAGATGTTAGCATAATTTTGTCCCTTTTTAGCTCTATCATATATATGGGTGGTTTTATAGCACATGCATATACTTTTGCAGAAATATCATCTGCCAAACTTATATATGGTCATGGCTATATTTCTTTTCACCTACCCATACCTGATCATCTTGTCTGTCTATCTATGTATTCATTGATGGATTAATGTTAGTTATTGCTTTTAATGCAGTATTATACATGTCATAGCATTCACCTTTGTTGTCTGTACCTCTTGTGCTCCTTGCCATGTCTTTTTCCTAAAATTTGTTTGTCACCTTCTTTTGGTATATCACCTTTTCCTTTACCAAAATCAATATGTATCTCTTACTTAGCTAGTGCTTTTCCCTCCTCTTCCCTCCCATCCCTAGTGATCAACAAAACATTTCCTCCCTTGCAAAAACCTTTCCTTGACATTTTTTTTAATAGTGGACACATACAATATATGTCCTTCTGTGAATGACTTATTTCTGTCAGCATCACATACTCCAATTTCCTCCACATTATTAGGTGTTTCATGGATTTTTCATTATTCTTTAATGTCGCTTAGTATTCTATTTTGTGTATGTACCATAGTTTGGTTATCCATTCATCAGCTGATGGGCACTTAGGTTGTTTCCATCTCATTGCTATTGTGAATACCACTGTGATAAACATGGGTGTGCATATATCTATTTGTTTGCCAGCTCTCACTTATTTAGGTTATATACCTACTGGTGTGATTGCTGGATCAAATGATATTTCTATTTCCAACCTTTTGAGGAAGTACTATATAGTTTTTCACAGTGATGTATCATTTTATCACTTGTTATTGCTTGTGTGAGGTGATATCATGGTGGTTTTGATTTGCATCTCTCTAATTTCTAATGTGGGAGCTCTGGTAGCATAGTGGCTAAGTCACTTGCCTGCTAACCAGAAGGCTGACGGTTCAAACCCACCAGCCACTCCTCGGAAAGAAGGTTGGGCAATCCTACTTCCGTAGTGATACTGCCTCGGAAACCCAAGGAGGGGTCGCTATGAGTTGGGCTGACTCAACGGCACATAACAACAACAACAACCATTTCTAATGTAGGAGCTCTGGTAGCATAGTGCCTAAGGCACTTGACTGCCAACCAGAAAGTTGGTGGTTCAAGCCAGCCATTCTGCAGAAGGTAGCCTGTGCAATCTACTTCTGTGAAGATTTACTGCCTCAAAAATCAGGGTGTGTGTGTGTGGGTGGGTGAGTGGGTGGTCACTATGAGTAGGAATCGACTCAATGGCAGTGAGTTAATGTCTAATTATTACAAGCATATCTTCATATATTTGTTGGTTGTCTAAATATCTTCTTTGATGAAGTGTCTGTTCATGTACTCTGCCCAGGTTTTTGTTCAATCATTTGTCTTTTTGATGTTTTCTATAAATTTTAGAGCTAAGTCTGCTGTCATTGCTAAATACTTGTTCCCAGTCTGTAGGGTCTCCTTTTATGGACAAGTTTTTTACACACAAAATAATTTAATTTTTAGGTCACAGTCATCTAGTTTTTATCTTCTGCTTTCTGTGCACTTTTGTTTATGTTTGATAGTCTATTTATGCCATAAATTAGGGCCCCTAAGCATACCCCTATTTTTTCTATGATGAATATTATTAGATTTTACAGTTGGTCCATCTTGGGTTAGTTTTTGTGTATGGTGTGACATATGGGTCTTGTTTCTGCAAATAGATATTCACTTTTCCCAGCACCATTTGTGAAAGAGACTATCTCTTCTCCACTTAATGAGTTTAGGCCTTTGTCAAAGATCAGCTGTACATAGATAGGTAAATGGGTCTATATCTGGATTCCCAATCCTCTTCCACCAATCTATGTGTTTGTTGCATCAATATGAAGCTGGTTTTTTTTTTTCCTACTATGACTTTATAGATGATTTTGAGATTGGACAGTGTGAGACATCTTACTTTGTTCTCTTCTTCAGTAATACTTTGTTTATACAAGGTCTTTTTCCTTTCCATAAAAATTTAATAATTGCTTTTTCCATGTCCTCATAAAATGTTGACAGAATCTGCATCAGCATTGCACTGAATGCGTAGATAGCTTTGGATAGTATTGATATTTTCACAATGTTCAATTTTCCTATCCATGATCATGGTATGTGCTTCCATTTATATAGATTTCCTATTGTTTCTTGTAGTAGCATTTTGTAGTTTTCTTTGAATAGGTCTTTTGTGTCCCTGGTAAGATTTATTTTTTAGTATTTTATCTTTTTGGTAGCTATATTAAATTGTATTGTTTTCTTAATTCCTTTCAGAGTTCTGTTGGTTGATGTAGAGGAATCCAACTTTTTTTTTTTAATGTTAATTTTGTATACTGCCACTTTCCTGAATCTTTCAATAAGTTCAAATAGCTTTGCTGCAGGGTTTCTTCAGTTTTCGATGTATAAGATCATGTTGTTGTTGTTGTTAGGTGCTGTCAAGTTGTTTCCAACTCATAGCGACCCCATGCACAGCAGAATGAAACACCGTCTGATCCCACACCAGCTCCATGATTCTTGCTATACTTGAGCCTATGCCTATTGTTGCAGCCACTGTGCCAATCCACCTCGTTGAAGGCCTTTCCCTTTTTTGTCAACCCTCCACCTTACCAAGCATGACATCCTTCTCCAGGGAATGGTCCCCTCTGACAACATGACCAAAACAGGTGAGA
>NW_006921660.1:8231901-8233123 GCF_000298275.1 Orycteropus afer afer
ATCTTGAAACATCCTTTGTGATGATGAATACCATGCCATTCCTCTTTAAACTGTCATTCCCGGCATAGTAGATCATATGGTTGTCTGATTCAAAATGGCCAAAAACAGTCCATTTCAGCTCACTAATGCCAAGGATATCAGTCTTTATGTGTTCTATTTAATTTTTGACAACTTCCAATTTTACTAGATTCATACTTCATACATTGCATGTTCCAATTATTAATGGATGTTTGCCATTGTTTCTCCTCAGTTTAAGTGGTGCCACATCAGCAAATGGAGGTCTTGAAAGCTTTACCTTATTCATATAAGTAACGCTGATTTTACTCTGATAATGCAGCTCTTTCCCAGGCCTGCTTTGAGAGCTTTCTAAGCTATGTGACTCGTCTTCCTCCTCTGTATTGGACAATGTTTCTGGACTATTTATAAATGTGCACAGTAATGTATCAGACAGTGTTTCTCTGCTATTTATAAGGCTTTCCCTGGCCATTCTTTGACAAATGGATGACCTCCTTCTTCTTCCTAGTCTGTCTCAATCTGCAAGCTGGGCTGATACCTGTGTACTCCACTGGGCTTGAAACAGCAGTAGCACAGACTCAAGACTCACAGCAATACCTCACCACAGTAGGACAAACCAACTGACAAGTTTGTCTTCCTTAACTGTTGGAAACCCTTCCAACCATCCTTACTTGGATCCCTGTGGCTAACTCCTTGATCTGTTCCATCCTCTTTGCCTTTTATGTCCTCTCCCTGCTTCTTGCCTTGCTGCTTGTGGAGTGTGACCTAGGTCCCTGTCTTCACCTGGGTCCCTGCAGCTGATTCCTCAATCTGTTCTGGTCCCCTTTGCCTTTTCTGAGCTCTCCCTGCTTCTTGTCTTGCTGTCTGTTCTTAGGTCCCTGGAATCTGAATGAGAACACTATTACTTTAAAATCCAAAATTGTTGCCACTTGTAAACATTAAAAATGGCTGCACCCTTGGTCACTTTAAATATCCAAAATGGCTGCCACTTGTAAACACTCAAAATGGCTATGCCCTCGGTCACTTTAAATATCCAAAATGGTTGCCATGTGTAAATAATCAAAATGGCTGCACCCTCTGGACAAACAGGAAGGTCAACAACAAAAAAAAAAAACCAAGAAAACCTGCAATATCTGGGGATAGGGCAATAAGAGAAAAAAGGCAGAGAAGGAGAATAATGATGAAAAATGGGAAAAATGCAAAAAGA
>NW_006921660.1:8233281-8271262 GCF_000298275.1 Orycteropus afer afer
AGCACACAGAGTGGGATGGAGTTCCTGCGGGCCCAGAAGGTGGGTGGGAATGGGGGATGGCTGAACCTCCATTCACCAATTGGGTGTGGGGTATAAGAGTAACAAGGGGAATGTCACACCTTTTCAGTCGTCCAGGTCCAGGGTGTCCTTGTGGTTACTCGGATATCTTCTGGAAGCTAGAAGTCTGAATTCCAGGTGCTGGTTCTTGGGGAATGACTGCAGGATACCAACACCTCTACCCGCATGGCCAGGATGGCTGTGCTTAGCTGGTTCAAGTCTCTGATTCCCACAGTGCTGGTGTAATGACCCACTCTACAGTGATGTCCTTTCTTGGGGTTGATAGGTTGGTTAAGTTGATAGTTTGGATAAGTAAAGAGAAGACTTATAGGAGCTGGAAAGTCCAAAGCTCTTGGATCAAACATCAAGCTGGAGGCTTTTCCTGGCTCACGCAGCTGCAGGGGCTGAGGAGCTCAAGGTTGGCAGGCAGTATATTGGCTGTTGACTCCAAGGAATGATGAATCCAATATCTCCAGGCCGAATGGTGAACTGTTCACTCACAGACAGTTGTAGGTAGCACAACAGAATCCCGATCCATAGAAGCTATATGATCATAGCTTCTGAAAACAGGATAATGTTACTTTTTTAATTTGGATGACTTTTATTTCTTGATCTTGCCTTACTGTCCTGGGTGGGATTGCAATACAACGTTGCATGGAAATGGTGAAAGAAGGCATCCTTTTCTGGTTTCCATTCACAAGTAATATTTTCCTTCTTCCTGTTGATAATAACATGGCTGTTGATTTTCTATATATGCCCTTTAGTATGTTGAGAAATTTCCCTCCTATTTCTATTTTGCTGAATTTTTATGAGTAATGGATGTTGTATTTTATCAAATTCCTTTTCTTCACTGATTGATAGGATCATGGGTTCTTTTGTTTTGTTTATGTGATGGATTCTGTTGATTATTTTCCTATTATTGAAATATCCTTACATGCCTGGCATATATCCCACTTGACCATGGTGTATTACTTTTTTTATATATAGTGTTGGAATCTATTGGTTAGGATTCTGTTGAAGATTTTTTTTGTGTGTCTATGCATGAGAGATATTAGTCTGTAACTTTCTTTTTTAGTGCTGTTTTTGCCTGACTTGGTATCAGGGTTATGCTTCTTCATAAAATGAATTTGGAAGTATTCCATCCTTTTCTGTGTTTTGGAATAGTATGAGTAGAATTGGTGTCAGCTCTTCCCTGAGTGTTTTGTAGTTATTTTTTTTGTTGTTTGTTTTTTATTTTTCCCCTATGTCCTATTCAATAGCTTCTTTTGTTATGGTTCTGTTCAAATTTTCTATCTTCCTCTGTGTTAGTTTAAGTAGGTAGTGTATTTAAAAAAAAAAAAAAATCTTCAATTTCTTCTAGGTTTTCAGATTTATGAGTACAGTTATTCAGCCAAACCAAACCAAACCCAACCCACTGTCATCAAGTTTATACTGACTCATAGAGACCCCATTGGTTTTCCAAGGCTGTAAATCTTTACAGATGTTGATCACCTCACTTTCCTCCCATGGAGCAACTGGTAGGTTTGAATCAATAACCTTCTGTTTAGCAACAAAACACCTTACGCACTACACCACCAGAGGTCTTTACAGTTCTTTGTAGTATTCTGCTTTTGTTTTTAATCTTGGTTGGTTCTGTTGTGATATCACCCATTTCATTTCTTATTCATGTTATTTGTATCTTCTGCTTTTCATTTGTTTAATTTGCCAGGGCAAATTAAACATTTTGTTAATGTTTTCAAAGAACCAACTTCAAATCTTGTACATTCTTTGTTGTTTTGTTTTATTTATTTCTGCTCAACACATTGCTGTTGAGTTGGATTTGGCTCACAGCAACCCCTCCTTGTGTTTCTGAGGCAGTATTTCTATGGAAGTAGATGGTCCAATATTTCTTCTGAGGAGCGGCTGGTGGATTTGAACTGCCAGCCTTCTGGTTAGCAGTCAAATACCTTAGGCACTATGCCATCACTCAAATCTTTATTATTTCTTTTCTTCTGGTGACTATAAGTATTTTATTTATTTGTCTGCTTCCTGCACACAAAGAGAAGCCTTGGGGAATAGTCTCTAACTTACAGCATGCTTGAATCCTGTATGTAGCCATGTCATTGTTCAGCAGCCTGCTATGCTCTGCTGACCTTGGGACTTTCAATGGACTTAAATTAATGGCCTGCCATGTGGTTGGGTAACATTGGGAATGTGACATTTTATTTGTCTACCTTGGGCTTCTTAGCCTCAGCAGCCAGTAGCTGCCTGAGTGAAGAGATGCCTCTAGCTTCCGTGGGCTGGGAGCAAGAGGCAGAGCTGAAGCCCAAGGTCGAAGGGCTTTCACACAGTCCCTAGAGCCTGACACTTTGAACATGGACTTAAAGCCTCCAAACTGTAAGAGAATAAACTCCTGTTTGTTCAAGCCATGTCCATCTGTGGTGTATTTCTGTCAGAGCAGTACTAGGTAACCAGAACAACTTATCAATAATCTGCAATACACAAAGGACACAACCTTGTTTGCTGAAAGTAAAGATAACTTGAAGCACTTACTGACAAAGATCAAAGATTATCATTTTCAATATGGATTACACTTAAACAAGAAGAAAACAAAAATCCTCATAACTGATCCAATAAGCTAAATCACAATTAATGAAGAAAAAGTTGAAGTTGTCAAGTATTTCATATTACTTGGATCCACAATCAATGCCCATGGAAGTAGCAGTCAAAAAAATCAAACATTGTACTGCACTGGGAAAATCTCCTGCAAAAAACTTCTCTAACGTGTGAAGGAGCACATATATCAGTTTGATAACTAAGATATGCCTGATCCAAGCCATAGTATTTTTATTTATTTATACATACGGTGGTAAAAACAGGGAGCTCTGGTTGCCTAGTGCCTAAGGCATTTGACTGCTAACCTGAAGTTTGATAGTTCAAATTCACTCCTCAGAAGGAATATTGGGCCTTGGAAACCCAAGGAGGGGTCACTATGAGTTGGATCTGACACAGCAATGAGTTTGGTTTTGGTTTTTTTGGTGGTAAAAACATACACAACAAGACATTCACCAACATAACAACTCCCCCATTTACAGCTCAGGGACATTGATGATATTTTTCATGTTGTGCCGCCATTATTCTATCATTTTCCAAAATATTCCACCACCATCAGCATAAACTCAATGCCCCGCAAACAAAGCCTTCCCCCTTTTCCCCCTCCTACTCCCACTGCTAACCACTAATGATCTTTCCTTTCTCCCTGTCTCTGTCTTTTTTTTTTTTTCAACCTGTCTAGGAATTCTGTCTTCCTTCTCCCCCAATCCCTGGTAAACAACAAAGAAAGCTTATAAACCTTTCCTTGACTTTTTAAAATAATGAACTAATATAATATTTGTCTTTCTATGATTGATTTATTTTACTCAGAGTAATACCCATATAGTTCACCCATATTATGCCATGTTTTGCAGACTCTACACCATTCTTTAGGGTTGCATCCTATTCCATTGTGTGTATGTACCACACTTTGGTACATTCCTCAGCTGATGGACACTTGAGTTGTTTCCATCTCTTTGTTATTGTGAATAGTGCTGTGATGAACATTAATGTGCATATATCTGTTCATGTCCTGTTTCTCACTTATGTGGATATATACCTAGTGATGGGATTGCTGGATAAATGGTATTTCTATTTCCAACTTTTTAAGGAATCACCCTACAGATTTCCATAGTGGTTGTATGATTGCAAAGTCTCACAAGCAGTGTATGATAGTCCCAATCTCTCCATATCCTTATAAGCATTTGCTATTTTCTGTCTTGTTGAACTTTGTTATTAATGCTGGGATGAGACACTATCACATAGTTGTTTAGATTTGCACCACTCTAATGGCTAATGATCATATATATTTCTTCTTAGTTTTTTGGTTGCCTGAATGTCTTCTTTGGTGTAGTGTGTGTTCATATCTTTGGCCCATTTTTTAAATTGGATTATTTGTCTTTTGATGTTGAGGTGCTGGAGTTTTCTATGTTTTAGAGATAAGTCTTTGGTGAGATATGTCATTGTCAAATTTTTTTTTTCCATTCTGTAGTTTCTCTTTTTACTCTTTTGGGGAAGCCATTTGATGTACATGATAATTTAATTTTAAGATGTCCCAATAATCTAATTTAGCTTCTGCTGTTTGTACATCTTCTGTTATGCTTAATAGTCAATTTGTGCCATAAATTAGGGCCCCTCACTTTGCCTCTAGTTTCCTTTGATGAACTTTACAGTTTTAGATTTCACATTTAAGTCTTTGATCAATCTGGAGTTAGGTTTTGTGTATGGTGTGAGGTATGGATCTTGTTTCATTTTTCTGCAAATAGATATCCAGTTTTGCCACCATTTGTGAAAGAGACTAACACTTCCCAATTTAATTCATTTTGACCCATTGTCATAAATCAGCTGACCTTAGGTCAATGGATCTATTTCTGTTCTCAATTCTGTTCTGCTGATCTGTGTATTTGTCACTGTACCAATATCAGGCTGTTTTGGCAACTGTGGCTGTGTACTAGGTTTTGAGATCTGTGAGTGTGAGACATCTTATTTTGTTCTTCAGTAGTGTTTTGCTTGTCTGAAGTCCCTTTCCTTTATATAAATTATATAAAATTATGTAAAATTTTATATAAAATTTGTGATTGGTTTTTCCATGTCTCTAAAGAATGCTGAAGAAATCTGGATCAAAATTGCATTGAATGTATATATTGCTTTGGGTAGTATTGACATTTTTACAATGTTCAGTCTTCCCATCCATGAGCATGATATGTCCTTCCATTTATGTACATCTCTTATGTTTTCTTGAAGTAGTGTTTGATAGTTTCCTTTTATAGGACTTTTGTGTTCCTGATAAAATTTATCCCCAAGTATTTTATCTTTCTTTTAGCTATTGTAAATGGTAATGATTTCTTGTTTCCTTTTTAGAGACCTGTTTGCTGCTGTTATTGTTAGGCCCCATAGAGTCATCTCCAAGTCATAGCAACTCTACGCACAGCAGAATGAAACATTGCCAAATCTAGTGTCAGCTCCATGATCTTTGCTATACTTGAGTCCATCGCCACAGCAATTGTGTCAATCCATCTCATTGAGGGTCTTCTCCTCTTTCATCTACCCTCCACCTTACCAAGAATGACATCCCTCTCCAGAGAATAGTCCCTTCTTACAACATGACCAATGCAGATGAGACAAAGTCTGGCCATTCTTGCTTCCAAGGAGCATTTCAGCTACACTTCCTCCAGGACAGATTTCTTACATCTTTTAGCAGACTATGGTACTTTCAGCATTCCTTGCCAGCACCACAACTCAAAAGCATCAACTCTTCTTTGATCTTCCTTATTCATTGTCCAGCTCTCACATGCATATGAGGCATTTGAAAATACTATGGCTTGTGTCAGGTGCACCTCAGTCCTCAAGGATATATCTTTGCCCTTCAGTACTTGAAAGAGGTACTTTACAGCAGATTTTCCCAGTGTTATATGTTGTCTTGACTGCTGCTTCCATTGGTGTTGATTGTAGAAATAAGCAATGCGAAGTCTTTGACAACTTCAAACTTTTCTCCATTTATCATGATGCTGCTTATTGGTCCAGTTGTGAGGATATTTTTTCTTTATATTGAGATATTATCCATACTGCAGACCATATTCTTCAATCTTCATCAGTAAGTGCTTAAAGTCATCCTCACTTTCAGCAATCTAAGTTGTGTCATCAGCATATCACAGGTTGTTAATGATACTTCCTCCAACTCAATGCTATTCTTCATACAATCCAGCTTCTCAGATTATTTGCTCAGCATATAGATTGAATTAGTATTATGAAAGGATACAATCCTGATGTACTCATTTCTTGATTTTAAACCATGCAGTATCCCTTTATTCTGTTCAAACAACAGCTTCCTGGTCTATGTACAGGTTCCTCATGAGCACAATTAAGTATTCTTTAATTCCCATTCTTCTCAATGTTACCTGTAATTTGTTATGATCTACATAATCCAATGCTTTTGCATAATCAATAAAAGATAACTAAAAATCCTTTTGGTATTCTTTGCTTTCAGTTAAGATCCATCTGACATCAGCATTGATATCCCTCACTCCATGTCCTCTCTGAATCCAACTTGGATTTCTTGAAGTTCTCTGTCAATGTACTGCTGCAACCATTTTTGAATTATCTTCAGTACGATTTTGCTTACATATGATATTAATGATATTGTTTGATAATTTCCACATTCTGTGGGTTGACCTTTCTTTGGAATGGGTACAAATATGGATCTCTTCCAGTCAGTTGGCTAGGTAGCTTCTTCCAAATCTCTTGGCATAGCTGAGTGATTGCCTCCAGCACGGCATCCGTTTGTTGAAACATCTCACTGGTTGTTTTCTCAATTCCTGGAGCCTTGTTATTCACCAATTCCTTCAGTGCAGTATTGAATTCATCCTTCAATACCATTATTTGTTGATTCATATGCCACCTCCTGAAATGGATAAAGTTCTACCAGTTCTTTATGGTTCAGTGACTCTGTGTATTCCTTCCATCTTCTTTTGATGTTTCCTGCATCATTCAATATTTTGCCCATAGAATCTTTCAATGTTGCAACTCAAGGCTTAAATTTTTTCCTCAGTTCTTTCAGCTTGAGAAATGCAGAGTGTGGTCTTCCCTTTTAGTTTTCTAACTCCAATTCTTCACACCTTTCATTATAGTAATTGGCATTGTCTGCTCAAACTCCTCTTTGAAATCTCTGTTCAGGTCTTTTGTCATTTTTTCTATTTGCTTTAGCTGCTCTCTGCTCAAGGGAAAGTTTCAGAGTCTCTTCTGACATCCATTTTAGTCTTTTCTTTCTTTCTTGTCTTTCTAATGACCTCTTCCTTTCTTCTTGGATGTTGTTCTTGATGTTATCCCATAATTCTTCTGTTTATCAGTCAATGGTGTTCAATGCATCAAATATACTCTTTAAGTGGCCTCTAAATTAAGGAGGGACATATTGAAGGTCATATTTTGGCTCTCATGGACTTGTTTTAATTGGGTTCATCTTCAAGTTGAACTTGCATATGAGCAATTGATCGTCTGTTCCACAATCAGCTCCTGGTCTTGTTTTGGCTGAAGGTGCTGAACTCCTCCATTACCTCTTGCCACAGATGTAGTCAATCTGATTCCTGTTTACTCCATCTGGTGAAGTCCCTGTGTATAGCCACCATTTGTTTTGTTGAAAAAAAGTATTTGCAATGAAAAGTCGTTGGTCTTGCAAAATTCTATCATGCGATCTCCAGTATAATTTCTTTCACCAAGGCCAAATTTTCCAACTACTAATCATTAATCTTAGTTTCCAACTTTTGCTTTTCAGTCACCAGTGATAATTAACACATCTTGATTGCATGTTCAGTCAATTTCAGAGTACAGAAGTTGATAAAAATCTTCAGTTTCCTCATCTTTGGCTCTGGTAGTCAGTGCATAAATTTGGATAACAGTTGTATTAATTGGTCTTCCTTGTAGGTGTATGGATATTATCCTATCACTGACAGCACTGTACTTTAGGACAGATCTTGGAATATTCTTTGTGATGATGAATGACACGCCATTCCTCTTCAAATAGTCATTCCTGGAATAATAGGTCATAGGTGGTCTGATTCAAAATGGCCAAAAATAGTCCATTTCAGCTCACTAATGCCTAGGATATATCAATCTTCATGTGTTCCCTTTCATTTTCGGCAACCTCCAATCTTTCTAGGTTTATACGACATACAAGTCCATGTTCCATCTAGTAATGATGTTTACAGAGGTTTCTCTTCAATTTGAGTTGTGTCATGTCAATAAATGGAGGCCCCAAAAGCTTTACTTTATCCATATCATTAAGGTTGGTCTACTCTGATGAGGGGGTGGTCTGGTAGCGTAGTGGCTAAGGCACTTGACAGCTAACCAGAAGGCTGGTGGTTCAAACCCACTAGCCACTCCTCGGAAGGAAGGTTGGGCAATCCTATTTCCATAGTGATACTGCCTCGGAAACCCAAGGAGGGGTCGCTATGAGTCAGGGCTGACTCGACGGCACATAACAACAACAACAACAAGTCTGATGAGGCAGCCCTTTCCTAGTTGTATTTTGAGTGCCTTCTCACCTAAGAGGCTTATCTTCTTGCACTGTTATCAGACAGTGCTCCTGGGCTACTCGTAAACTTGCCCAGTAATGTATCAGACAGTGTTTCCCTGCTATTCATAAGGTTTTCTCTGGCCAATTCTTTGAGAAGTTGATGGCTTCTTCCTTCTTCCTAGTCTGCCTCAGTCAGTAAGCTGTGTTGAAATCTGTGCACCATGTGCAAACCTGCTGGCATTTGAAACACTGGTGGTACAACCTCAAGCCTCACAGCAACATGCAACCCACCACAGTATGACACACTGACAGACAAGTTTGTCTCCCTTAGCTGTTCGAAACCTCTCTACTTCACCTTACCTGGATCCTGCTGCCTTGTTGTCCCCCGCTTTTCTCCACTTCCTGCCTCTTGGGATGGGGCCCATCTCCCTCCCCTTACCTGAATTCTGCTGCCTTGTCATCCCTGACTTTTCCCTGCTTCCTGCTTCTTGATGTGGGGCTGGTCTCCCTCCCCTACCTGGATTCTGCTGCTTTGCCTCCATGATTTGCTACCTGTTTGCTGGGTAGAGGAATCCTACTGATTTTTTATGTTGATCTTGTATCCTGGCACAATGTTAAATCTTTCAATAAGTTCCAGTAGTTTTCCTGCTGAGTTTCTTGGGCTTTCTACATATAGGATCATATCTTCTGCAAATAGAATAGTTTTACTTTTTCTTTACCAATTTGGAAGCTTTTGATTTCTCTTTCTTGCCTTATTGCCCTGACTAGGACTTGCAATACAATGTTGAATAGAAGTGGAGATAGAGGACACCAGGGAATGGTTTCAGTGTCTCTCCATTGAGAATAATGGTGGCTGTTTGTTTTGCATGTATGTCCTTTATTATGTTGAGTGATTTCCCATCTATTTCTATTTTTTCTGAGCATTTCTATCAGGTAAAGATGTTGGATTTTATCAAATGCTTTTCTGCATCTATTGCTGTTATTATGTGATTCTTTTCCTTTATTTTACTTATGTGACAGATTATGTGTTTTTTTGTTTTTGTTTTATTCCTACTGTTGAACCATTCCTGCATACCTGATATAAATTTCACTTGGTCATGATGTATTATTTTTTTTTGAAATGTTGTTGGAGTCGCTTGGCTAGGATTTTGTTGAAGATTTTTGCATCTATATTCATGAGGGATATCAATCTCTAGTTTTCTTTTCTTGTGATGTCTTTGCCTGGTTTTGGTATCAGGGTTATGCTTTCTTCATAAAATGAATCAGGGAGGATGTTATCCTTTTCTATGTTCTGGAATAGTTTGAGTAGGATTGGTGTCAGCTCTTCTCTGAATGATAGAATTCTCCAGTGAGAACAGTTGGGCCAGGACTTTTTTAGTTGGTTGTCTTTTTATGATCTATTCAGTTTATTCTTTTGTTATGGGTCTGTTCAAATTGTATACCTTAGCCTGTGTTAGTTTAGGTAGGTAGTGTGTTATCAAAATCTGTCTTTTTCTTCTAGGTTTTCAAATTTGCTGGAATACTATTCTTCATAATATTGTAATATTATTCCTTTTATTTCTTTTGGTTCTATTGTGACATCACCCCTTTTATTTCTTATTCATGTTATTTTCATCTTCTCTTTCTTTTCCTTTGTTAAGTTTGCCAATGTTTTTTTTTTATTTTAATATTTTTATTAATATCCACTAATCTAGAGAATTTCTGGTAGCATAGTGGCTAAGGCACTTGACTGCTAACCAGAAGGCTGGCAGTTCAAACCCACCAGCCACTCCTCAGTAGGAAGATGGGGCAATGTACTTCCATAGTGATACCGCCTCGGAAACCCAAGGAGGGGTCGCTATGAGTTGGGTCCGACTCAACAGCACACAACAACAACAACAATCTAGAGAAAATGTAATTATTTGTCTTTTTCCATTAGTCTAATCAGAAATGAATCTTCTTATCTTTTTAGCTAACTTACTTAAGTGTCTACTTCACATATATTTTAATGCATTAGAAACTTTACATTTATAAATCTTACACTTTCATTTTAACTTTGTCATCCCTCTATTTTACTCAGTTACACCTTTCATTACTCAGTTTAGATTCCCAGTCTTTTGTTTAGATCATTCAATGCAAATACTCTTAAATATCTTTTGTTCCTTTACTTAATTATTAACAAAGCTATTATGTTAGTTAAACCAGACTAGCTGTCTACTTAATATTTTCAACACAAGTAATGGAATATTACTGACAAAGTACCTTAAGATTGTGGTCTCTTCTTATTTTTAATTCATGGATACAAATTTTAGATTGGCAGTCATTGCTCAGCCAAAGTAAAATATATCTTGATACAATTTATTTTCACATTCTCTTATATGATTATTTTGTAAATACTTTCTCTGCTCAAACCATTAATCCCCACTGGACCCTTGTTTCTTATTTAATAATCTCTTATCTTATTTCACAAATAAAATAGAAGCAAGCAGATGAGAACTCGTACAACCAAATCTTTGAAATCATATTCATCTCTGCCTAGAGTTATCATCTTTCCACATGTGTGGTGGAAATACCTGCTTCTTAATGTCCTTCTTCCAGCCTTTGTGTTTGGGATCCATCCATTTTGACTGCAATATACTTTGCTTCCACAACCATCCCTTTTCCTTCATACCTCACCAATTTTCCTTTCAAATTTTATTCTCCAATTTTATGCAAACAAGTTCTTATATCTGCCATTACTAGAAACACACACACACACACACACACATGTATATATATATTCTCAGTTATCACTAGTCTGTGACTCATGGAATCCCCATGTACAACAAAAGAAAATCTTACCCAGTCCCACACTATCTTCACAATCCTTGATATACTTGAGATCATTTTTATTGTCACTCTGTATATTAAGTGCCTTCAACCTCCTACTACTATATAGAACAATATTCTGTTGTGATTCATAAGGTTTTTGAAAGTAGATTGCCAGTCCTTTCTTCCTAATCTGTCTCAGTGTGGAAACTGCTGAAACTTTCCCACCATGGTTGACACTGCTGGTTTTTCATGGAGGGTAGAGCTTTAGCATCATAGCAACTGACACAAGCCATCATAGTATAAAAAATTTACACACACGTAGTGGAGATATGCCCACATATACTCACATATTTTCAATAATAACAACAATAATTATATGAACACTTATGTACTTATCTGCAAGTAGTTTTGAAAAGTCTACTGTGCCACATTCTATCCCACACCTTCTGTAGAGATAACCATTCAACACAATATAAACTGTAAGTTTACATTTATATTATTCTTTTTTGGTTTTCTTTTTCATTTCTATCTTATAGCAAAGTTGCTTCATGTAAACAAGAAAAGTGTACCCTTTTGCTGAAAGTAAACTTGTCTCTAAAAGCAGCTGCTGACTTAGGGATTGTATCTCCTGGCTAATTTGCATCTAATTGGAGCCATGTGACAAGCTTCTGATTGAAGGGAATTTGAATGAAAGTGATATTTTGCGTGTCTTTCCATGCTTTATTCTCCAACAAAACTGATGGAATAAAATAAATATGAGATTTTTATGGATGCTGGAGTCACAAAATGGAATGATCCTGGTCCATGAGTCACCATGCAAAGCAAAGCTATGCATCTAACAAGAATACAGGTCATTGTTGCTGTATGATAGTGAGTCAATTCTGACTTGTATTGACCATATATAATAGAGTAGAACTGACCCTTAAGGTTTCCCAGGCTGTAATCTTTATGGGAGTAGGTCACCAGGTCTTTTCTTCCATGGAGTAGATGGTGGGTTCAAACAGCCAACCTTTTGTTAGCAGTCCAGCATTTAACCATTGCATCACCAGGGCTCCTTAACAAGGAGCATATTAACAAGAACATACTTCAGATCATTACATGAGAAATTAAATCTGAAAATGTTGGATTTAGGTATTGAGGACAGCTAAAATTACTCTAAATATTATAGGTCTATTCCTAAGCAATATGTTTACTTTTGGAATTTGCTTGTTTGTGCACTTTACAAAAAGACGTGCAGTACATAATGTGATGAGGTTTGCTTTTACAGTTCAAACTATGTACACACATTTATGTACACACACATACATATATAAACATACATTTTTAAGGAAAACACTGTCATCAATTCCAACTCATTGATAAGCAGTGGGACAGAGTAGAACTGCCCTATAGTATTTCCAAAACTTTAAATCTTTATGTAAGCGGACTAGCACTTTTTTCTCTCCTAGAGAAGCCAGATGGGCCTATAGCCAGAACAGATAAGAGTTGAGCCCCAGGCAGGAAGTGGACCAAAACAGATATCAGAGGATACTCCAAAACTTGCCCTTGTAAGAACAGTAGCTAAAACAAATGAAAAAATGGACAAAATAAAAGAACTGAACAGAGGATTTCAAAGAGAAGGTTGAGAATACAAAGTCAATTATAATAAAATGTGCAGAGACATGAGTTAGAAAGCCAAAAGGGAAAAACACGCTGTGCATACCCAAGCTGAAATAACCGAAGAAAAAAATTAAGCCTCAAGTTGCAATATTGAAAGGTTCTATGGGAACTCTGGTGGTATAATGCCTGAGGCATTTGACTGCTAAATAGAAAGCTGGCAGTTCAAACCCACCAGCCACTCCTCTGAAGGAAGATTGGGCAATCTACTTTTGTAGTGATAACACCTCAGAGACCCAAGAAGGAGTCACTATGAGTCGGATCCAAGTAGATGGCAGTTAGTTTATTTGTTTATTTTTTATGGGCAATATATATATATTGAATGAAGCTGGAAACATCAAAAGAAGATGGAAGGAATACACAGAGTTACTGTACCAAAAAGATTTTGTCCGTGTTCATCCATTTTAGGAGGTGGTATGTAATCCAGAGCCAATGGTATGGAAGGAAGAAGTTGAAGTTGCACTTAAGGAAGTGGCAAAAAGCAAGGCTCCAGGAATTGACAGAATACGCATTGAGATGTTTCAACAAATGGATGCCCTGCTGGAGGCACTCACTCAGCTATGCCAAGAGATTTGGAAGACAGCTACATGTCCAACTCTCTGGAAAAGATCCATATCTGTACCCTTTCAAAAGAAAGGTGATCTCACAGAATGTGGAAGTTATCAAACAGTATCATTAATATCACATGCAAGTAAAAAATCTTATTGAAGAAAATTCAAAAATGTGTGCAGCACTATATTGACAGAGAACTTCCAATAATGAAAGCTGGATTCAGAAGAGCACATGGAATGAGGGATATCATTGCTGATGTCAGATGGATCTTGGCTCAAACCAAAGAATACCCAAAAGATGTTGACTTGTGTTTTATTAACTATGCAAAAGCATTTGATTGTGTGGATCATAACAAATTGTGGATAACATTGAGAAGAATGGGAATTCTGGAACACTTAATTGTACTGATGAGGAACCTGTACATAGACCAGGAGACTGTGGTTTGAACACAACAAGGTGACACTGAATGGTTTAAAATCAAGAAGAGAATGTGTTAGGGTTGTATTCTTTCACCATACTTACTCAATCTATATGCTGAGCAAATAATCTGAGAAGCTGAATTGTAGGAAGAAAAACCTGGCTTCAGGATTGGAGGAGAGTCATTAACAACCTGCGATATACTGATGACACAACTTAGCTTGCTGAAAGTGAGGATGACTTGAAGCACTTACTGATGAAGATTGAAGACTACAGTCTGCAGTAGGGATTACACCTCCATACAAAGAAAAAAAAAAAAAAATCCTCAAAACTGGACCAATAAACAACATCACAATAAACAGAGAAAAGTTTGAAGTCGTCAAAGACTTCATATTACTTAGTTCTACAATCAACACCAATGGAAGCAGCAGTCAAGATAGCAGAGGACATATGTTGTTATTATTTGCCATAGAGTCGGCCAGACTCCTAGCGACCCCTCCTTGGGTTTCCAAGGCAGTTATCACTATGGAAGTAGGATTGCTCAACCTTCCTTCCGAGGAGTGGCTGGTGGGTTTGAACCGCAAGCCTCCTGGTTAGCAGTCAAGTGCCTTAGGCACTATGCTACCAGAGCTCCCAGACGACGTATAGCCCTGGGCAAATCAGCTGAAAAGGACATCTTTCAAGTGCTAAAGAGCAAAGATGTCTCCTTTCAGACTAAGGTTCACCTGACACAAACCACGGTATTTTCAATTGCCTCATATGCATGTGAGAGCTAAACAATGAATAAGGAAGACTGAAGAAGAGTTGATGCTTTTAATTTGTGTTATTGGTGAAGAATGCTGAAAGTACCATGGAGTGCTAAAAGAACTAACCAATCTGTCCTGGAAGAAGTGCAGTTAGAATGTTCCTTGGAAGAAAAAATGGCCAGACTTCACCTCATCTACTTTTGTCATGTTGTCAGGAGGGACCATTCCCTGCAGAAGGGTATCATGCTTGGAAAAGTGAAGGGTCACCGAAAAGAGAAGGGCCTGAACAAGAACGATTGACACAGTGGCTGCAGCGATGGGCTCAGGTATAGCAAAGAGCATGGGGCTGACACAGGAGCTCTGGTAGCATAGTGCCTAAGGCACTTGCCTGCTAACCAGAAGGCTGGCGGTTCAAACCCACCAGCCACTCCTCGGAAGGAAGGCTGGGCAATCCTACTTCCGTAGTGATACTGCCTAGGAAACCCAAGGAGGGGTCACTATGAGTCGGGGCTGACTCGACGGCAAATAACAACAACAACAACAACAACATGGGGCTGACACAGGACCCAGCAGTGTTTCATTCTGCTGTAAGTAGCGTCGCTTTGAGTCAGAGACAATTCGAAGGCACCTAACAACAAAAGTACAGCTAGCGGATTCAAGTTGCTAGTCTTTCTGTTTGCAAGTGAGCACTTTACCACTGCACCACCATTTCTATTTTTTTCATTTTTATTTCTGTTATATAAATATACTACATTTTACTTATTAGTTTTGTTTTATCTTTTGATTGAATTAGGGAGAATTACTATCTTTATGATATTTCATGATATATTCTTGCCATATTGTTCAATACATTTTTATAATTTTGTTGCTAAGAGCTTTATACATTTTTTGGTAGATTTACTCCTACACATTTCATATTTTTCATTGGTCTTGTGAAAATATTGACATTGAAATGATACTGAAACAGTTTAGAAACATTAGAAAATTATCATTACCAAAGTATATAGTGATTTTTGTGTATTGATTTTTTATTAACTATGCTAAACTGTCTTATAGGAGCTCTGGTAGTATAGTGCCTAAGGCACTTGACTGCTAACCAGAAGGCTGGCAGTTCAAACCCACCAGCCACTCCTCAGAGGGAAGATGGGGCAATCTACTTCCATAGTGATACTGCCTCGGCAACCCAAGGAGGGGTCGCTATGAGTTGGGTCCAACTCGATGGCACATAACAACACAACAACAAACTGGCTTATTAACTCTTGTGATTTAATTGTAAATTTGCTGTGCTTGTTTTGTACAAAATAATGCTACTTGCAAATAATCATAATTTTGTTTCACTCCTTTACATGTTTTCTTAGTAAACTGCCTAGAGCTTTCTGGAAAATATGAACAGAAGTATAAATACTTTGTATCTATATAATGATCTTCCAGAAATACAGTCAAATTTAACTCTAGTAATATGTTCATAATGTATTTTGTGAGACAGTTTTACTTGTTAAACAACCTTCTATTCCTTTCTTCCTCAATGATTTTATCAAGACTTCATGTTGAATTTTACTTTTTCTGGCATCTATTACGATAATTATATTTTCCTTTTTCATCTTTTAATTTTCCTGATACAGCATTTGATTTTGAAATGTTAAATCAAATTTGCATTCTTGGTAAGACCTTAACCTAATCAGGAAGTAACATGTTTTGTGCCTTTCTGGGCTCATTTTTCTAATACTTATTTTAGGATTTTTGCTTCTATATTTATGAATGAGTTTGGCCTATAAACTTTCTATATTATATTGTCGTAATCTGGTTTGAGGATTTGCCAACATTATTTGCACAGTATTCCTTCTTTATTCTGGGAAATATTATATAAAATTAGAATTTTCTGTTCCTTGAATGGGTATAACTTGTTCATAAAATTGTTTTGATCTGTTTTCTTTGTGAAGCAATTTTGGTTAGAGGTTCAATTTCTTAATAATTACATAATTCAGTTTTGTTTATTACCTTTTCAGTCAGGCTGTACATTCTGTTCACCTATGCTTTTAAATTTGTTTTCATCAAATATGCTGTTTTAAGATTTAGATCATTTTAGAGCAGTAGTAAAGTCTCAAATTACTTTAAAACATATATTTGTATTCCATTGCCTTTTGTTAAACTTAATTGATTTTCTCTTTGTTTTCTTAATCTTTACAAAAATGATCTGAATTTTTATTCCTGTTTATATTCATTTATTAGATTTACACTATTATTTCCTTGCTGTAACTTCTTTGGTTATTTTCTACTGGTCTATTTTCTAACTTTTAAAGAACAGAATGCATAAATAATTAATTAAATTTTTTTCTTCCTTTTTCTTAGGTACGTTTCTTGAATCTTCCTGCATGTTCAAGATATTCTGATGGCTAAAGGATTAAGCACTTTGCTGCTAACCTAAAGTTCAATAGTCCAAACTTAACCATGGCTCTATAGAAGGAAAAAAACAAAACCAAACAAAAAAACTTTGGATCTGCTACTTGTATAGATTCACACCCTACAAAACCCGATGGAGTATTTCTATTGCATCTTACAGGGTAGCTATGAGTTAGAATAGATTTCATGGCATACAACAACAACTACTTCTATGTTCTGCTTTATATTTTCTCCAAAGTTTGTTTAATACCAGTATACTTCAGTCATTTTATTTATTTTTTTTTATTGAAGCATAATTTTTTAAAGTAAAGTACACAAAGTGTACACTTTGACAAATAAATACAGCTTTGTAACCACAACACAAGGAGCGCTGGTGGTGCAATGCCTAATGCATTTTACTGTTAGGTTGGTGGTTCAAACCTACCAGCTGCTCTGCAAAAGGAAGATGGGTGATCTTCTGTAAAGATATACTGCCTTGAAAACCCAATAAGGATTGCTATGAATCAGAATTGAGTTGATGGCAGTGGATTTTGTGTTTGATTCAATCACTACACAGATTACCATATATCACATATCTGTTACCCCAACAGGCTTCTTCAACTCCTTTACAGTTTATAATGCCCTGTCTTATCCAATAAGGAGCTTTTGTGATACAGTAGTTGAGGTGTAGTAAATTACTTAATGTGGCTTTTCTACCTATAAGTCTTTGTAAACTCTAAGGTGGGATTTGCTATGAGCAACTGAGGAGCTCCTGATTGTAAATGTTATCCACCTGGGTTATTTCTGTTGGGTGTAGCACAATGCAATGTTATGGGAGGTTCACTCTTAGGTGCTTAGAATTCTGTTGTTATGATTGGTTGGGTTGGCTACTCTGCCAAGCTCAAAAGGAGGCCTCCTAGAGGCAGAACTCTCTCTGACTGCTGGTTGAGGAAGATGTGCTGCTGAAAGAGACACACACTCCTGAAAGAGACATGTGCTGCTGGGAAAGAGACACATAGAGACACTCATTGCTGAGTAAGACACTGAAGGACATGCACTGCTTGGGGAGAGACTGTGAGAGACTTGGCTGAGAGACAGTGGGCTGGGAGAGAGACTGAACGTTTTTCCTGAACTTTAATTGTAGCCTGGTGCTTCCCTAATAAACCCCATAATCTGTGAGTTCTGTGTGGCCACTGCAGTGACTTATCGAACCCAGGAGAGAGGTGGTGGGTGCTTTGGGAGGAAAGGTTGGAGAAAGGGCTGGAAGGAGGCAGCATGTTTGGCCTTGCAGGAATAGGCCTTAGGTTATTGATGGTGACTCTGTCTTCTTCTTGTAGGATTAGAGGAGGTCAGAACATGTGGCTGCCTTGTCCTTTTTGCAGTGGTTAAAACATTTGGCTGTTCACCAGCCAAAAGTTCTGTGGTTCAAACTCACCAGCTGCTCCAGGGGAAAGAGATATGACAGTATGCTTCCAGAAAGATTTACAGCCTTGGAAACCCTATGGTGCAGTTGTGTTCTGTTCTGTAGGGACACTATGGGTCAGAATCAATTGAATGGCAATGGCAAGTCCTGAACAATAGTAATCACTATTTGTTTTGCAACTCAGTAAACAAAATTATATATATGACATAATATTTTTTTGTGTCTTGATAATTACTAAATATTTTAACAAGTTGCTCTTAATCCTTATTATCACTAAGTGCTGGATTTTTTTAGAAATATTCTGGCATTCTGGTAGGGCCTCCTGTTAGTTTTAATAGGCAGCATATCCCTCATTGTTTAATTCTAAATATGTATATGTGTGTGTGTGTGTGTGTGTATGGAGATCTGGTGGCATAGTAGTAAGGCATTTGGCTGCTAACCAGGGCAGAAGTTCAAACCCACCAGCTGCTTGGCAGGATGAAGATGAGGCAATCTACTTCCCTAAAGATTTAAAACCTTGGAAACTGAATGAATAAGGGGATACTACATGGTTTCAAATCAGGAAGGATGTGCCTGAAGGTGGTATACTTTCACCGTACTTATTCAATCATATGCTGAGCAACATTTTTTTTTTTTTTTTTCTGACTGTATAAAGAAGAATGTGGCATCAGGTTTGGAGGAAGACTAATTATCAACCTCCATATGCAGATGACACAAATTGCTTGCTGGGAGTAGAGATGACTTGAAACACTTAGTGATGTAGTCAAAGACTACACCCTTCAGTATGAGTTACATCTCAATGTAAAGAGATACCAAATATCCTCACAATTGCATCAATAAACAAATTCATTATAAATGGAGAAAAGGCTGAAGTTGTCAGAGATTTCATTTTCCTTGGATCCACAATCAACAACAAGGGAGGCAGCAGTCAAGAAATCAGATGTCATACTGCATTTGGCAAATCTACTGCAAAAGACCTCTTTAAAGTGTTAAATAGAAATGATAACCCTTTTTAGTTTAAGGTGTGCCTAATCTAGCCATGACATTTTCAGTCACCTCACATGCTTCTGCAAGCTGGACAATGAAGACTGAAGGAACAATTGATGTCTTTGAATTATGATAAGGAAGACTAAAGAATTGATACCTTTGAATTATTGTGTTGGCAAAGAATACTGAAATACCATGGACTGCTAGAAGAACAAACAAACGTGTCCTGGAAGAACTGAAGCCGGAATATTCTGTGGAAGCAAGAATGGCCAGACTTTGTCTCATCTTCTTTGGTCATTTTGTCAGTGGGCCAATTACCTTGAGGAGGATATTGTGCATGGTAAAGTAGGGGTTCAGCAAAAAAGGGGAAGACTCTCAAGATAAATTGACACAGTGGCTGCAATGATGGGTTCAAGTATAGCAAGGATTGTGAGGATGGTGCATGATTGGTCAGTGTTCCCTTCTGTTTTACATAGGGTATCTATGACATGGAACCAATTGGATCTCACCTAATAATAACAATGGCTAATGATGATGAGCATTTCTTCCTATGTTTGTTAGCCACCTGAACGAGCCTTGTTTGATATGTTGTTGCCAGATTTTTTTTCCCACCCTTTGGGTTTTGTTTTTACTTTTGGTTAAATCTATTGATACACATAACTGTCCAGTTTTTAGGGGCTCCCAGGTATTTATTTTGTCTTCTGTTTTTTGTGCAACTTTTAAAAATTATATTCATGTTTAATTCTAAATGCTTTTTAATTGTAATTATTATTTTATTTTGATTCATGAAATAAAAGTATGTTTTAAATTTGGAAAACGTGATTTCTGTAATTATGTGTTTGCTACTAATTATTTTCTGAAGGAGATCAATAATTGGAAATTCACTGTAGTTTTCTGGCTTTTTGAATTTTTTTGTCATTGCAACTCCTATAATGTTAGTACTTTATCTTTAATTTTTCTTTTTTTGATATTGATATATATCTGTCAGTATTAATTTAATTACTACTTGCTCAGCATAATATTATTTATAATTCATATAAAATGTCTTGTTTACACATGTCTCTTGTTTTCAGAATTTTATTTATTTATAACAATTCATTTTATGGTTCCTAACTTTTCTGACTTTTTATTTCTGATCTTTTTTTTTTTTTTTTGGTCCAAATTGGGTATTGATTATTGATGCTCAATCTATTTTTCACCATATTAGTTTGTAATTACCTCCGTGTTATTTTTTGTGGGTTACTGAAATGGTAACATATGTCTTTGTCAACTATTGTCAACTGTAATTGTTCCGTCTTTGTTTGTTAAAGATGGTTTTACCGATTACTACATTACTGATTGAAATGTATTTTCCCTCAGCACATTAAAGATATAACAACCTCCTTCACTTCCATTCATGTACTTGAAAAGTCAGCTGATACATTAATTGAGTTTCCATTGTAGGCAGTTGCTCCCCACCCAAGATGGTTTTAAGATTTTCTCTTCATCTTTGGTTTACTGCAGTTTTACCATATTGTTCCTGGGTGGAGACTTCTTTTCTTTATCCATTGTTTCTTTATTTCTTTCTTTCCTTTCATCCTCTTTCCTTCCTTCTTCTGTCCCTCCCTCCTCCTTGCTTTTTCCTCCCTTCCTTCCTCTCTTCCTTCCTTTCTTTCCTTCTTCCTTCATTCATTCTTGCTTTCCTTCACCAGTTTCATCACATGGCATTCCTTCTAATATATTATTTTTAAACTCAGATTGTTTGTTACACCAGTTCATATTTATCATCCACTTTTTCATATATTTAAATATCATTTCTTCATATTATTATGATTTAATGTCTGATTATTTTCATATCTGAAGTCATTGCTGGTCTAATCCTTTTTTTCTGTAGTGTCTGCTGGTTCTCACACATAGTGTCTTGATTTTGAGTGTAATGCTTTATTTTTCATTGTGAGTGTGTATTACTTGGAAGTTTGTTTTGTAATATGATTGGAAACTGAAATAAAATTGAGTTATTTCAAAGGTTATCTTCTTTTTATTGTGCCATTTGCCTGAGAACAATATAAATCTGATCAGATTTTAAATTTTTATATGTGTTGTTGTTATGTGCCGTCGAGTTGGACCAACTCATAATGGACCCTCCTTGGGTTTCCAAAGCAGTATCACTACAGAAGTAGATTGCCCAACCTTCCTTCTGAGGGGTAGCTGGTGGGTTTGAACCCCTAGCCTCTTAGTTTGCAGTCAAGTGCCTTAGACACAATGCTACCAGAGCTCCCAAATATATATATATATATATATATATATATATATATATATATTATGATGTACACACTGTTTGGTACAGGTGTGGGAATTATGACTTCAATTCCTTATGAGTGATGACTTATGAATTCATATTCCCACAGGAGAGGTTGATTTGTTTGTTGGTTTGTTTGTTTTCCTTTTTACAGAACCTTTATAAAGACAGGAATGTTTGAAGCTAGTTTCTAAGAAACAATATTTGATATTTTAAAATACATGAAGATGTCATCAGACAGGAAAAAAAAAATCATTAAATATAAAAGGCAAAGCACAAGAAATTTCCAAAAAACAAAATAAATATAAATATTGACCTTTTTAATAACAATAGTAATGATATCAATTCATGTTGTATAGTTTTGCTATATAAAATATAGAAGAGTTTTTATTATTATTATTATTTGTATGTAGTGTTTCTGTTTCATTTAATAGTTCTTATTTATTTATTTATTTTTAAAGAAAATGTCAAGTAGCGGGCCCTTAGCTGCCAGACATTAAAGGTCTCTGTACAACCGTGACTTCACAGAGGTTGGTAAGTATATGCAAAATGAAGAAGCCATTGTTAGGGATTTTAGTCTTTCACAATAACAAATATTGCAAATTAATTGAATTTATACATATTCTTTTAATTTATTTTCCTTAATTTATATTCCTTTGAACTTTCATTCTTTTTTAACATATAGTTGAAGACTTTCTATTATCTACTAAATTATTGACTAAGGTTGGAAAAAGTCTCTCTGAATGACTTGGGGGTTATGCCTTTTGAGACTTACCAGGAAAGATCCCAAGAAATAGGGAATCACCTGACTGGTCATATGGAGAGCAAAACTTAACATCTATGAGGCCTCTTCCAACAGCCTGACACCCTCATTCTCTATTCTCTCTGCTCTGTCTCTTGTTTGGCATCTCTCTAGTGACCTGTGACTTACAGCATTTAGATTCTTTCAAAGGACTCATCTCTCCTAAACTGACCAACCAGCTTAGCAGTATGCAGAGTGGGATGTATATAATCTGGCAATATTAGAAGACTTCCCAAAAGGTCATAAAGATATAAATTTTTTTAAAAATATATAATATTTGTATTGTTTCTCTATATTTTATTGTAAAGAACTATAATAGTGATATGAATAAAATACTTTAAGCTTAAAAATATGTTAAAGTAGTTTAAAATTTTACAAAGGAAAGGTAATACTTGTACATTGTGTATATAAATAATTTATACCACAGAATAAAACAAGATTAGTGTCCTGATACAGAAAAATAATATCAGAATACATTTTAAAAATCAATTAACTAACAAATTAAGTGTAACACATTAAAGACCCTTTATAGAAAAATAGGTAGAGGTAGAATTTATACATTCAGAATGTCAGCTGCATTCATTATAAACCAAACCAAACCAAACTCACTGCTGTCGAATCTATTCCAACTCATAGCAACACTCATTGGGTTTCCAAGACTGTAAATCTTTATAGAAGCAGACTGCCTCATGTGTCTTCTATTGAATGGCTGGTGGGTTCAAACCAATGAGGTTTTGGTTAGTAGCCAAGTGCCTTAAGCACTCCACCACCCAAGCTCCTTTTCATAGTAAAAGAAAGGTAAATTAAAATTTCAGTTAAATGCTATTTTTAACTATCAGATTATCAATAGTCCAAAAGTATATGGCTAAGCAGCTGAATTCTTACAGTGTTAGTAGACACAATGGTGTAACACCTGTACAAAAGAATTAAAATTCCTATTAAAATGTTACAATTTTCACAGAGGAAAATTTGGAAGTATTTAGCACAATTTCATATTCATTTATTCTTTGATTCATTAATCTCACTACTATAATTCTATTTTGAAGATTAATCTGCAAAAATACAGAGATATATGCATAGGCATTTTGTTGCAGTGCTAATCAATGGCAAACACAGGTAACAATACAATGTTCATGATTAGGGGACTTACTAAATAAACTGTGGTACACTATACTAAACACAGAGCACTACTATACAACTCTAAAAGAAAAATAATGAGATGCCCCTTCATGTATGTCTATATAGTTATGACTAGAATATAAGTAAAAAGAAAAAAGAATTTTGTGTGTAATATACTTCTATTCTTTTTACAAAGAGCCTGGTTGGAACATTGATTAAGCTCTGGCTGCTAACTGAAAGGTCAGCTGTTCAAACCCCCCAGTTGTGCAGTAGAGAAAAATGTAGTAGTCTATTGACATAAAAATTCCAACTTTGGAAACCCTATGGGGCAGTGATACTCTGGCCTATAGTGTTGATTTGAATCAGAACTGACATGATAGCAAGGATATTTTTCCATTTTTTAAAATTTTTCTTTTACATGAGGAAAGAGAGAACTAGTGGGAAATAATAAAATTGTAAGACAGATATTTCTGAAGGCATTTATTTTAGACTTGGTTTTGGAACCAAATTAATATTTTACATAATTACAACATAGCATTATTATTATTATGATTATTTTCATAAATAGAATCCCTACAATTTAAAAGCAAAGAGGAACAAAAGAGCTCAATTATGTATTAAGTTGGTGGCATAATCCCATAGAAATGAACTATTTAAGATGACTTAAATAACCTAGTAAAATGACATGATATCCACAGGTGATGTACAATGAGAAAAAAACATAAAAAGTACTCAACTAGCTAAAATACTGAAAATAAACAAGTTTAGTAACTATATTGTTGCTGTTGCTTTTAGTATTGTTGAGGCATACTAGACAAATTTCACCAAGAATAAATATAAGTGCAAACAAAGATAAGCTTATTAACTACCTGAAGCAAAGGAGGATACATGAGAGGAATTGTGGAGAATCTCTGTGAGAGAGAGTTGACAACTGCTTATTACATGATTTGGACTTTTCTTAAATCCTTTGGAGAGACTCTGTGGTATTTAAATTGTGGGCCAACTTGGCTGGGCCTGGTTTTGAGTGGCTGGGCTGCTGGATGTTTTTATTCTTCATGATGAGACTGGTACTCAACTCTATGGTAGAATTTCCTGTGAGCAGCTGACCAGCTGCCTTAAGGATATGGTCTGCTTCCACTATTAAGAAGACAGCTTTGAGAAAGGTCTATGAGCTTGTTGCCACATTTTGACACTGCATGTAGCCAAATCTTTATCTCAATGACTTGCCATGTTGTCTGCTGATCTTTGGACTGTTAATGGGCTTGAATTAGTGACCTGTATTGCTTGATTATCAAGCTGTATTGCTTGATAATCGTTGGACTGTGCCATTTTATTTGTCAACCTTGGGTTTGTCAGCCTCAGTGGGCTGGGAACAAGAGACAGAACTGAAGCCTAATGCCTAGAGATTTTCACCCAGCTAGTATTTTGAAATTGGACTTTTAGCCTCCTATACTGTAAGAGAATAAATCCTTGTTTGTTAAAGTCATCCTCTTGTATATTTTCTTTCAGAGTGGCGCTAGAGAACAGAAACAGGCTCCAAGGAAAAGGATGAAGTGCTGTCAGAAAACTGGGCCAATTCAATGATTATTTGTGTTAGTATATTTTATTAAGAAACTAGAGGAATATTACAGGACCAGAGTTATAATTATTAGTAAAGCAGTAGTAACTTCTATTAACTGGAAAATACACATTTTATATGGCACCTATGGAAGAGCATCCAGCTTCTAAAGTCTTTATCAGATGCAAATTTTGTCAGAGGTCATCAAATGTGGGAATGACAAATTTAGTAATCACTTCAATTAAAACAGTAGCTATGGTCCTAACAAAATGTATGTGAGTCTTTATTTTCTTCAGATAGTGGAAGGACATCTTAGGGGTTTAAAAGAAAAAAAAAAAAAAAGATAAAGATAGCTGAGAACATAACAAAAGCTAAGAAATTCCTAAAGAGTACCACAGTTTTATAATAGGTAAGTTGAGTAGTAGTAAACTGAGGTGGGGGGGAGTGGACATATAGATATTCAAGGAAATTATTAAAGATATGTCACCTTAGTTGGAATTTATGTACTTCATGTCAATATATGCTTAACGAAATAGTCTCATTAGTGATTTCTTTTCACAGTTTGTATGTTTCTAGAGGGTTCCTAGGAATCCTAGTTTTTACATCTCACAAAAAATGAAAGGAAAATGATCTGTAGAAGATCTAGGGGAGTTCAGCAAAACTAGGGATTTCATCAAGATTTGTTTGAAAACCTCACTGCTATGGACCAGTGTAGATATAAAAGCACTGCAGACATTTGATACCCCTTGTGTCTCCATCAAGGAGCTCTGTGAGCAGTGGTGAAGGTATTTGACTGTTAACCAGAAGATGGCAGTTTGAACCCACCGGCTGCTCCACAGAAGAAAGATGAATTAGTCTACCCATGGAAGAAAGATAAGACAGTGTGTTTCCATAAAGATCTAAAGCCTTGGAAACTAATGGATGCCACCATGAGTCAGAATAGTAAGGAAGTTGATAGCAGTGAGTGAGCTTTTGTCTCTATCAGGTCAAAGGAAACACACTCCTCCCTCAACTTCAAGGTAAATTGTGTCTTCCTCTGAACTATCATTCTATCATCGAAACTTTTGGTTTTATTTCATTTATTTATTTTTCTAACTGCTAGAAATAAAATCTCCAGACATTTTGATTATCTTTGCTTGATTAAGGTCTCCCAAACAGAAAAATTTTCTATCTACCTGTTTTGTAACCATCTGTAATTAATGTATAGGAGAAAGTTTGTAGATCCAATTAATATATCGCCAAACAACATCTGTGACTGACAAGTCAAAAATGTCATTTCAGAATAGTGTCTTTTGGACAAAATTTGTTGAAAGTCACCATTTCAAATCCAAATCCAAGTTCAAATCATCAATTTTGTCTATATTCCTGAAAAGTGCTTTGTTTACTTCCATCTGCCGACAGATGATCACCAGAAAGTGACAATTAGTCTTTGGATAGATTCATTAGACTAAGTGTTTAAAAGTTCCAATTTGCCAAAATTAACATTTCTCCTAAGGTCTTGTCAACCTAATCCTTCTCCTTCAATGGACCAGACACCTGCGTCCCTCATGATCTCATAGTATAATCTGAAGTAATGAGCATGTTTCCCTAAGTAACATAATTTCACCTATGACCATTGGGAACGACAGTGTTACTTTGAAAGAAAATTTAAATTCTTCACTGTGTTCTTTTTCTTGATTTAAAAAAAAAAAAAAAAACCTCTTCCAACCACAATTTTGAATCTAGCATCACTTCCCTAAAGGATGCTGTAGCCAACACCAGTGAAAATTGTGAGATCATAAAGCCACATCTGTTGTGATTCATCTGTTCCATTTTTTCCTATTTTCTGTTCCCTTTCCTTTCCGTTTTCCTCCTTCTTTGGAACAGGATGAACTACATCAATATACCTTAAGAATGCAACACCCATTTGAAGGAGGTAATGACTAGAATGTGGCTCTTAAATCTGGGTCACATTCAGATCTCTGTGCCATTGTTAAGAATTCCCAACACTCCAGGATGGAAAGGGCAACAGTTTCTTGAACAACCAGACTTGTCTTGGTATGGACACATTATTCTCCCTTACCTCCATCAATTAGTCCATCTTTTGGTGGAGGTAAGAGATATAGAGTTAAATGTAAAGTGTTAAATGCTAGCGGGCATGATCGTGAAAAGAATTGAGGTAATGAAGATTTAAGGGAGAGAAAATCCCTTTTTTGACAATGATACTTGTCGATTTTGTAAAATAAAATACTAGTGAAAATTTAGTTGTCACATTCTTGATAAAAGTTGTTGTTGTTTTTATATGCTGTGGAGTTGGACCCGACTCACAGAGACCCATCCTTGGGTTTCAGAGGCAGTATCACCACGGAAGTAGATTGCTCAACCTTCCTTCTGAGGAGTGGCTGGTGGGTTTGAACGGGCAGCCTTCTGGTTAGCAGTCAAGTGCCTTAGGCACTATGCTACCAGAGTTCCCTTCCTAAAAGTAAAAAGAAAACAAAGAAGTTTATAATACTTTATCTATGATTCTTGCTCTTAAAATTGCTTCTTACTGAAAACTTTAATTTAGAAGGGAAAAAATAATTTGGTTTAAAAAAATATAATGGACTTTGTTACTAGATTTTGAATAAAAGAACAGAGCATTCAGATTTTTGGAAATCTTTAAAACCATTAAAAAATTTGTTTTATTAATACATAGACATATATGGTTTTAAAATAAATATTTCATATAATATTTGAAATAATTGAGATGTAATAAGACAAATTAAATTAAGTTAGTAATGTTTATTAGACAACTCTACATTTTCTCCTTAGTTTCTTTGCATTCTAGTATGACAAAAAATAGGGTTAAACCAAAAAAAAAAAAAAAAAAAAAAAAAACTGACTGCCACCTAGATGATTCTCACTCATAGTGAACCTCTTTGGGTTTCCAAGGCAGTAAAATCTTTATGGAAGTAGATTGTGCAGTCTTCCTTCCACAGAGTGGCTGTTGGGTTTGAACCACAAGCCTTCTGGTTAGCAGTCAGATGCCTTAGGCACTATGCCATCAGAGCTCCTTAAAAATAGAGTTAAATTATTTCAAATTAAATGTTTCCTAAATTAACAAAACTGATTTTATGCCAAATAACATATAATTGATTTCATAACAAATTTAAAATTTTAAAAATTTTAAAAAATTGTCTTGACCATATGGAATTGCAACAATTTATTTTAAGAGAGTGTAAGCTTATGAAATATTTGCAAATATACAAATAACGTTAGCCAAATTTATACATTATTAAAAAAAAAGTCACTGCCATCGAGTCAATTCTGACTCATAGCCACTTCCTTTGGGTTTCCAAGGCTGTAAATCTTTATAGAAACAGACTGCCTTACCTTTCTTCCATGGAGCAACTGGTGAGTTTGAACCACAGACTTTGTGGTTAACAGCCAGATTCCTTAACTGCTAACACCAAGAAAGCTTCTTAAAATTGTATATAACCAAACCAAAACCAAACTCACTGCCATCAAGTGGATTCTGACTCATAGTGACCCTCTTTGGTTTTCCAAGGCCATAAATCTTTAAGGAAGTAGGTTGCCCAGTCTTCTTTCTGCAGAGCAGCTGGAGGGTTTGAACCGCCAGTCTTCTGGTTAGGAGTCAAATGCCTTAGGCACTATACCACCAGAGCTTCTTAAATTGTATATAAAACCAAACCAAAGCCATTGATGTTTAATGGACTTAAGAACCTTAAACAAATGTTAAAATGAGTTGAATAAAATATAATCTTTGAATATGTGGCAACATTTAAGATAAAAAAAAAAAGATACAATTCATGGTCATTGAACCTAGTTTTAAAGGCTCTGTGTACAAATGTCTTTAAATGCTTTAACTTATAAATATGTTTATTTTTTCTACCTTATATTTTAAGTGATATGAAATGTTTAGTCATATGAGAAAATTTCTACAGCTCTTATCTTCCACTAGTTTGATCTTCTTTTGCATTTGAAAGAAACAAATATTAATTACTTGTTGTTAAAGGTCATAACTAATATGAATAGTTGAAACAATACAAAATACATTACTTATTGAAATATATGAATATGTGTACAAGAAAAAAATGTCTTTTCACTGAGATAATATTCATTAAGCTTATGACATGTATTAAACATAAAAATGACTTATTTAAAATAGTGAAAAATTCCTATGTTAAAGTTTTTTGAAAGCTTTAAATTGATCTCCTGTTGGTATATCATATACTTTTATATGTGTATGCTATATATGAGAGCTCTTGTGGCACTGTGCCAAAGTCATTTGGCTGCTAACCAGAAGGCTGGAGGGTCAAACCCACCAACCACTCCCTAGAAGGAATACTGGGCAATCAACTTTGGTAGAGACACCACCTCGAAAACCCAAGGAGGGGTCACTATCAGTTGAATTCACTTGAAGGCAATAAGTTTGTTTCTTTTAGTTTATCCTATATATGCAAGTATATGATTGTATTTATATGCCTGTGTTATTAAGATTAGAAATAAAAAGATAATTTATAAATATTTTACAACAAATTGTTGCTTGAGTGATATAAAAAAATTAAAATTGTGCTTGATCTATTTCTAAACTAAGTTACTCTATGCCTACATAACAGAGCCTCATCAAAATACTGTTTCTGTACCTTTGGCATGCTCTTGAGTAATTTTAACAAAATTGTCTTATTTTTAATGTTAAAATTTACAAATAATCATTTGGCATTGCTGTACTTTTAAAAAAGTATTGACTGCAAATATTTCTTCTTTATATTTATGACAAGTTAATGTCTCTTTTGAAAATTCTTGATTACGACTTTCTCAAATTCAAACTCCAGATTCAGAATAATAAAACTCTTTTTGATATATATTATGACTTAATTATCGTTTGATTCCATTCAATAACACAAAGATTTCCTGCTTCACCTTATAAAAGAAAGTGTGTTAAAAAATGATTATGTATGTTTAAATTTAATTTAATGCAAAACAAATTGTGAGAGTCTCTTTTGTTTACCAAAGGCCCCTGTTCAAAAGCAGAACAAAATAAGTGAGGCATCAAAAGAGAGATTCAGTCTTCTTGTATTAATTGTGGATAAGTGCAATGTATTAATAAAAATATATTTCAGTAATTGTGAATTTCTTAGGGTAAAAGAGCGAAGAATATGAAATACCTCTCTTCAAAAATATTTTATTTTTAAGCTCCAAGGTTAAATATGCTTGCCAACTGAGGTCAAACGTAACATGCTATGTAGAGTAAATTAAAGGCTCTGGTTGATTTTATTGTTAATCCCTTGTTTTCATTGTGCCTTCACCTATCAGCATCCTTCACTGTTAACATTCTGAACCCAAAAAGTGTTCTTCCCTTATCTGAGGAAGAACAATTTCATTGTTGTTTTACCTTTATAAGGAAATGATCTTTGCTATTCAGAGATACCTTTGGATAACCTGAATAACAAGACAAACAAAAGGCAGAAAATTGGAGACATAGCAAACAAAAGGAAGAAATACAGATTTTGAATAAAAGTTCTTTTTCTTTTCTTTTTTTTTTTGGTCTGTTTCCTTATTATGTGTTATGTAGGTCAGAGAGAGGGATGTCCAGCTCCTAGTTTCAAAAGCTTCTGATTCACAGTGCCATTAATTATTGCAAAATAATAAGGAATAACCTTTCCAGAAATCATTCTGTAAGCAGTACCTTTATTATTATAGAATGCTTGGGGAATCTCCTTATACCAAACAGCAAAGTGGCTAAAGTAAGCTGATGAGGCACAATTTTATGCCGGCTAATGTAGGCTTTGCTATGTGACACGGACTCTTACAGAATGCCTAGAAGTATCACATGATTTCCAGGTATAATAATTTACGCACGTAGCTTTTGGTAAGCAAGGAGATTATATGTATAATTTTAAACTAAAAATTTCTTATAGTGTTGCCAAAAGGGCTTTTAAGAAAATTCTGTTATGTTTAACGAAGTTCCCTGAAATAAGAATAATGTTTTTTTTTTTTTTTTCACTTCTTATTTATAAGAGCAGGAGCTCTGGTAGCATAGTGCCTAAGGCACTTGCCTGCTAACCAGAAGGCTGGCGGTTCAAACCCACCAGACACTCCTCGGAAGGAATGATGGGCAATCCTACTTCCGTAGTGATACTGCCTCAGAAACCCAAGGAGGGGTCGCTATGAGTCGGGGCCCAGTCGACGGCAAATAACAACAACAACATTTATAAGGGCAGTCTGAAATAGTTACGTAGTTCATTGGGGTTTTAATAAACCTAGGTTTTTTTTTTTTTTTTTTTGCTTTTGTTTAGGGGATTCAACAAAATTCTTTATCACTCTAAGATAATCTCTCCTTTTAATCCTTTCATTTATCAATCTTACTTCCAGGAAATTTCATCAGCTCTCTCATATTAATACCCTCATCAATTGGTTACCATTAAATGCTAATAGTTTCATTATATACTCTAACTACTAGCTACTAAGTTTTCATTTTTAATCATATAGTAATATTTTTTATTCTAAGACTTTCTTTCATTACTTTTCATACTGATTTTTTTTTTTAAGTTCATAACAACTTTTTCTTGTTTTATAGCTTCTTTCGATTCTTTCTCACATTAGTCTATTTGGTTGTCTTTCTAACACTTTTCAGTATTTGATATTCTTATAATTTGCATGCTTATTATCATCATCTCTTTACAAGTAATATCAACTTTAGTAGAACACAGGCCTTACTTACTTATTCCTAAATCCTCCAAAACTAGATCACTGACTGGCTATGTAATTCATTAAATAAATATCTTTTAAATGAATGGTTTTTTGATAGGGAGTTAGAGATAATGTGTCATAGACCTTCCATAGACTTTGAAAACTCTGAAGGGCATTTCTTAAACACATTACATTAAAACTATAAGTCAAAATGTTATGAAGAATGCAGACAGATTGCTTAAAAAATAAGACTTGTATAAAGGAGATTTAAAAACAAGAAAGAATTCAAGATGGATTTCAAATGTTCATTCAAAGTGTAATAATAAAACTGAAACAAGATAAAACTGCAGTCAAAAGCAATTAAGTGTTGAAGTGAAAAACGCAGACATTTATTTTGACCTTGTTACATTTGAGTCATTTTGAGAATATCATTTGTACATAATGCAAGAAGTACATTGTTATGATATAAAATTAAAATCATTACAATGTCAAAAATCCTTTTACATTGTTCTGTGCTCTAATTATATTGCCATAACAATATAAGCAATTGTCTTGATACTAGATATATAAATGAATTTCCCAAAATAAATACTGAATAATAACTATCCCTAATATTTTTGGTACAGTTAGTGATTATTTAGGGTTAAGTTGTCTAAGTACAATAATCATTAGTGTTTTGTATTTTCCTATTTAATGTTGTTGTTCTTGTTATTTGCTGTCAAGTCAGAGCTGACTCATAGTGACCCCTCCTTGGGTTTCCAAGGTGGTATCACTACGGAAGTAGAATAGTCCTCACTAAATGTTTTAAGTATATTTATTTTTCTTTATTCTCCATATTCTATGTTATGGTGTTCTTACAAAAAATTGCCTACTTCTCAAGTTTTGAGGCATATATTTCAGTGTAACTTTGTTTTCATTTTCTTAACTTGAAAAGACATTTCAAGTTAAGTTCAACAGTAAAGTACGGAATCCTAATATTAACTCTTGTTCTGTTGCTCAGTTATTAATGCTTGCCTTAACTTCTCTGTTATCACTATTATTCAAAGTCAAACAGTAAAAAGATAGGTATGGTCTTTGCCATTAGCACAATTGAAAACAATGGGGACACAGTAGGTACTTTTATTCACTTCCTTAGTATCTCCTAGATTGATTGAGTTATTAAGTTTTCTCATAATTATTATTAAATTAGTAATTTAGCATTTAATTATAAAAAACTGAGGCTGTAAGCAGTGGAATCAGAGTCTGGTGATCCAGTTGTTTTTGCTTTTCTCCTATATGGCCTTAGATAACTGGTCCTTTAATGTGAAAGAGTCATCTTCTCAACATGTTCCATACATCTGCCTCATCAACATTACACAATGGTTAGAAATTATAATATTCAAAATATTATAAAAGATAACAACTATGTATATACATATTATGTAGAGTTGTAAAATTCTATGAAAGGTCTATGACACATTATCTCTAACTCCCTATCAAAAACTATTCATTTTAAAGGTACTTATTGAATGTGTTATACACCCAGTCAGTGATCTAGTCTTGGAGGTTTCAGATCTGAAATAAATAAGTAAGGCCTGTGTTCTACAGAAGTTGATGTACTCATAAAGAGATGATGACAGTAAGTATGCAAATCATAACTTATACTAACTAAACTAATTCATCAGTAAAAAAATTGGGGCCATAAGAATTCACATTTTATCACAATAAAGAGAAATATAACTTCTTAATAATAAGCAAGAGGTTGCTAGCAATAGATAGATATACTTTGTTGCTATCCAGTCAGCTCCGACTCATGGTGACATTATGTTCAACATAACAAAATGTCGTCAAGTTGTATGTCATCATCATGATATTTGGTGTGTTTTAGTCCATTGTTCAGTCCATTGTGCAGAGCATTCCAAATCCATGGCTCCTCTTCAGTACTATATCAGATAATATTTTGTTGTGATTCATAGGGTTTTCATTGCATAATTTTTGAAAGAAGATCACTAAGCCTTTATTTCTAGTCTTAGTCTGAAAGCTCCAATGAAACTGTCCACCATGGGTGACCTTGGTGGTGTTTGATATAGCTATGACATAGTTTCCAGCAATATAGAAACATACAAGCAACCACAGGACATCAAACTGAAAGACTGATGATGGGCTATATAGAAATATAGGTGACTATGATAACTGCAGAAGCTCTGGTAGTGTAATGACTAAGGCATTTAACTGGTAACCAGAAGGCTGGTGGTTCAAACCCACCAGCCACTCCTTAGAAGAAAGGTTGAGCAATCTACTTCCATAATGATACTGCCTCAGACCCAAGGAGGGGTTTATATGATTTGGATACAACTTGATGGCAGTGGGTTTGGTTTTTTTTTTTTTTTTTAGTATGATAACTACATTTAATGTACACACTATTGGGTGTGTGTGTCTTATATGTGTGTGTATGGAACTTTATACATATTGTTGTTAGGTGTCAATGAGTAAGTTCCAACTAATAGTGACCTTATGTACAACAAAACAAAACATTGCCAAGTCCTGCATCATCTATATACATTATATATTATTTATAAATACACAGACAGAAAACTAAAGATGCATATATGGATGAGGCATCCTGTTAATACATTCTTCCCAATCCCTCTTCAACAAAGACCAGGAAAATCCAAGTTAAACAGATAAAAATGATCTGGAATTATGAGCATTGAAAGAGAAGATAAACAATTACATTGAGTGTTGATTGGAAAGGGAATGGGAGTGAGATTTGTGATTGGGGAGAGAAAAGAGGCTGAAACTGGCTAAAGTGTGGACAATTTGAATAGACACATAAGACACTGCCAAAGAGGAAAATATTTCATGGAATCTACATGACAATAATGATGCAGTGTACACAGATAGGGAGGAATTAAAACTCAAACACTCCCACTTTTTCTTTTTTTTCCCATATTTTTTATCTTCTATTTTTATTCTATCTTTTCTCCCTTTTCCTTCTCTTCTTCTTCTCATTGTTTTTTTCTCTTATTTTCTCCTTTTTCTTCTTGACCCATCCAACAGGAGGAGGACATTAATTATCCACTAGTCAACTGTAACTACCACACCAACCACCTCACCCAATGGACAAGCATTGTTATTCAGCTTCAACACCACTAAATCAACAGTAGTTAGTGGAAAAACCTGTTCATCCCAACTGTAGCTCCTCTTCATGCCAAACAGATACTTGAACCCACATTCCCACCACCTATTCCAACAATCGAGAAATAGGTTGGGTGTGCTCCAGTACTACCAAATTAACAACCAAAGAACCACACCTGCCACACTCAGCTGTATATATTACAACAAAGCAAAACAGGAGGTTCTGGTAAGATGGTAGAATAGGCAGGCACACTACACAGACCCTTTTAACAAAGAAAAGAGGAACCAATTAACAGATACAGAAGACAATCCTGGATCCCTAAGCTTTGAAAGGAAGGATAGAGAAATGGACTAAACTCCAAATAGTAGAAGAATCTATACGAAAACACTGAAAAAGGAGACATAAGGAGCTGCAGACTGTCAGCAATACTGATGGCACAGATAGTTTGGATATTGCCAAGTGGTTTTAGGACTCAAGAATTAACCTAAAAATCAGCCCTGCTAGCCAGAAGCTGCACAGAGGATTGTGCTGGGGGCTGGTGAATAAAAGGGGAAACAGTAAAGAAGGAGACAAATTAAGCTGCAGACTTTTGGCTGTCCAGAGGGTGCAGCCATTTTGAATGTTTACAAGTGGTTCAACCATTTTGGATATTTAAAGCAACAGCATTCTCTCAGATTCCAGGGACCTAAGAATAAGCTCTACTTGCCAGGGACAGCAAGGACAAAAGAGACATTGATGACTGGAAAGGTAGAATATTACCCTCATTACTCTTAAAGCCCACAATCTCTTGGTGAACAGAGGAGTGGCCATAACTCACCACCACCCACTTTCTGAGTCAGCAGGAATTCAATCACATTCTTTGTGGTCTGACAGAGCCTGGGGGCCCTGCTCCAACTTGCTCAGATTTTATTTTTTTTTAGTTTGTTTTTCTCAATTTAAAATTCTTCTTCTTCTTTTTCTTCCTTTTTATAATTATTCTTTCTCTTCTCTTCCCAGGTTCTACTTTTTTTTGCTATTTGTCTCATCTCTTTTCCTGGTTCTCATTTTTTTTTTTTCTTGTGGTTCTCTCATTCCTTGTTTTTCTTGTTGCATATTTCCCATTTTTTTCTTCATTTTTCTCCTACTCTAACTCTTTTCCCTTACTCCCTTCTGTCCAGATATTGTGTTTTTCCCCACTTTATATTCATATTTCTTTTGTCTTTTTAAAGTATTTCTTTAAATATTTTTTCTCATTTATGCCTTTGCTCTTTTTTTTCATCCTTATCTCTTTTTCGTAATTGTTCCTGCGTGTTTATGCAGTGTGTGTTTTTTGTCCTCTTGCTTTTACTTTTTTGATGCTTTTTTTTTCAATTTTTGTCTTTGTCTAACTGATTAGGAGACAGCAACCATGCCTATATGACACAAACACTCCTGCACCTCCTGCAGCTCCATTTATAGAGTGAGTACCAGCACTTCCTTCTGCACCAATAGTCTGATGATATATGACCACCAATAAGAGCTTGACTCATCTTTAACTGCTCTTCACAAACAGTTATCAGAGATCTGTGCAGCCACTCTCATTCTCTAACACATCCAGCAGGAGGTAGGTGATGAGTACATAAGTGCTGCCAACTAGCAAATAGAAGAGCACAGTATCTTGCTTACTCATATACATTTAAAAAAAAAAGGATAAAAAAGAAAGAAAATGAAACTATTTGACAAGTCACTGTAACCCAATTAAATATAAATACAACAATGTCATAATGTCTTAGAGACAAAACACCATCGCTGTCCACACATAGAAGCAAGATAAAGCAGTAGAAACAAGGGATCAGGATACAGACCCAGAACACAGCCTTGAGTAAGACACACAATTGGAGCACCATGATAAGGAATTAAAAATAATTATATTTAGGTACTTTCAACAGATTGAGACATAAATCAAGGAACACACTAACAAAATTAAGGAAAACACAGACAAAACCCTACAACAATTTTGGAAGAAAATACAAGAACAAAATGACAAAATAAATGGAACATTAGAAATGGTACAAAATCTACAGACAGAAATCCAGAATATTAATACTAAATTTTCAACAACAGATAATGCATTGTAAGGGCAAAAAAAAAAAAAAAAAAATAGAATTGAATCAATGACAGATAGAATTAATGAGATTGAAGAGAAATACCTGAATACTACTTTGGAAAAGGATAAATCAGAAAAAAAAAATCAAAACAAAATGAAGGGAGCCTAAGATTCATGTGGGATCTATGAAAAGGAATAACCTACATGTAACTGGAATTCCAGAACAGGAAGAGAAAAGTAAAACGACAGAGAAAATTGTCCAAAATTTGTTGGAAGAGAACTTCCCTATATGATGAAAGATGAGAATATATCCAGGAAGTCCAATGAACCCATAACAGGATAGATTCCAAAAGAAAATCCCCAAGACACATCATCATCAAATTCAACAAAACCAAGGACAAAGAAAGAATCCTGAAAGCAGCATGGGAGAAATGAAAAGTTACCTACAAAAGGCAACAAGTAAGACTAAGCTCTGACTTCTCAGCAGAAACCAGGCAAGCAAATAGGCAATGGGAAGGTATATATAAAACCTTGAAAGAGAAAAAATTTCAACCAAGAATCATATACCCGGCAAAATTGTCCCTCAAATATGATGGTGAAATTAGGAGATTTCCAGATAAGCAGAAATTAAGGGAATTTATTAAAACCAGACCAACATTACAATAGATACTGAAGGGATTCCTCTGAACAGAGAACTACTAATAGCAAACAACAACCAACCATTAATGCACATGGTGACATAACCCAGAAACAAACCCAGTTATGGAAGTACCCAAAGTAAAATAAGCTAATACAATTGTAAACAGGGAACTACAGATATCAATTAGCACATGAAAACACCTACTAACCAAAAAGAGGGAAGAAATAGTGTAATTACAGAACTTCTAAATGGTGAGGGAGTCAAGACAATTAGAAGATAGAGTGGACTCCTTTAAATTCAGGGAGAAAATTATAAATCACAGTGTAACCTCAAATAAAAATCATAAACCTTCACATCACAATAAAAAAGAGGACAAACAGAAATATTTAGCAAATACTAAAAAAACAGCAATGAAGGAAATGATAACACAATTCTTAAAAAACATGAGCTCAGCATGGAAAGTTATATGAAACAAAGAATCTAGGAACACCACGACAAAACACATAACAAACTGACAATAACAAATCTGTACTTGTCGATAATTACATGAATGTAAATCGATTAAATGCATGACTCAAGAGACAAAGAATTGTAGACTGGATAAGAAAACATAACCCATCAATATGTTGTCTACAAGAGACA
>NW_006921660.1:8272107-8282533 GCF_000298275.1 Orycteropus afer afer
TCTTTGGGACACAGCAAAAGCAGTGCTCAGAGGACAATTTACAGCAATAAATGCACACATCAAAAAAGAAGAAAGAGCCAAAATCAACACCTTAAACTAACATCTCAAACAATTAGGAAAAGAACAGCAAGAAAAGCCTATGGTCACCAGAAGAAAGGAAATAATAAAGATTCAAGCAGAAATCAATGAAACAGAAAATAGAAAGAGAATAGAAAAAAATCAACAAGACTAGAAGTTGGTTTTTTGAAAATATTAATAAAATTGCCACTGGCAAATTTAACAAAGGAAAAGAGGAAGAGAAAACAAACAACATGAATAGAAAACAAAATGGGTGACATCCTAACAGAATCAACTGAAATAAAAAAGATAATATCAGAATACTATGAAGAAGTGTACTTCAACAAATTCGAAAATCTAGAAGAAATGGACAAATTTCTAGAAACATATATAGCTAAATTAAAACAAACTGAGTTGGATAGTTAAACACACCCAAAGGAAAAGAAGAAATTGAACAGGTCATCAAAAAATTACCAACAACAAAAAAAAGTCCTGGCCCACATGGTTTCACCACAGAATTATACCAAACTTTCAGAGATGAACTGACACCAATACTACTCAAATAATTCCAGAGTATAGAAAAGTATGAAATCCTCCCGAATTCATTTTATGAAGCAAGCATAACCTTGGTAGCAAAACCAGGCACAGACATCACTCAAAAGGAAAACTACAGACCAATATCCTTCAATATAGATGCAAATATCTTCAACGAAATCCTAGCCAATAGACTCCAACAACATATCTATCTATCTATCTATCTATCTATCTATCTATCTATCTATCTATCTATCATGACCAAGTTGGGTTCATTTCAGATGTGCAAGGATGGTTCAACATCAGAAAAAATAATCAACATCATTCATCACATAAATAAAACAAAGTAAAAGAGCCACATGATTACATCAATCAGTGCAGAAAAGGCATTTGATAAAATCCAACACCCATTCCTGATCATAACTCTCAGCAAAATAAGAGCAAAAAGGACATTCCTTGATGTGATAAAGGACATACATGCAAAACCAATAGCCTATATTATTGTCAATGGCGAGAGACTGAAACCCTTTCCCTTGCAAACAGGAACCACACAAGGATGTCCTCTATCACCAGTTCAATTCAACACCATATTGGAAGTTCTATCCAGGGCAATAAGGCAAGAAAAGGAAATCAAAGACATCCAAATTGGTAAGGAAGAAGTCAAACTGTCCCTATTTGCTGATGATATGCTCCTAGAAAACCCAAAAGATTCCGGGAAAAAAAAAAAAAATACTGGAACTAACTGAGAGATTTAGCATAGTGGCAGGATATAAGATCAACATCCAAAAATCAGTTGGATTCCTCTACACCAGCAAGAGATAGATGATAAAGAAATAAGGAAATCAAAACCACTTATAATAGCTACCCCAAAAATAATAGACTTGGGAATAAATCTTACCAGGGACACAAAAGTACTGTACAAAGAAAACTACAAAAGACTACTTCAAGAAAACATAAGAGATCTACATAAATGGAAGAACATACCATGCTTATGGATAGGAAGATTTAATATTGGAATAAGGTCAATTCTATGCAAAGAAATCTGTACATTCAATGCAATTCCAATCTAGAGCCCAACAACATTCTTTAAGGATATGGAAAAATCCATCACTGATTTATATAGGAATGGAAAAAGACCTCAGATAAGCAAAGTACTATTGAAGAAGTAGAACAAAGTAGGAAGTCTCATACTGGCAAATCTCAAATCTACTATACAGCCACAGTTGTCAAAACTGCCTGGTATTGATATAATGACAGACACATAGACAAATGGAATAGAATTGAGAACCCAGAAATAGATCCATCCACCTATGGTCAGCTAATCTTTGACAAAGGGCTGAAATCTATTCAATGGGGAAAAGACTGACTGTTTAACAAATGGTGTTGGCAGAACTGGATATCCATTTGTAGAAAAATGAAAGAAGATCCGTACCTCACACCATACACAAAAACTAACTCCAGATGGATCAAAGACTTAAATGTGAAACCTGAAACTATAAAATTCCTCAAGGGAAAACATAGGGGGAAATTTTGGAACCCTAATATATGGCATGGGAGCACTGGTGGTGTAGTGCCTAAGGCATTTGACTGTTAACCAGAAGGCTGGTGGTTCAAACTCACCAGCCACTCCTTGGAAGGAAGGTTGGACAATATACTTCTATATTTATACCGCCTCAGAAATCCAAAGGAGGGTCACTATGAGTCGGATCCAACTCAAAAGCAATGAGTTTGGCTTGGTTTTAATATATGGCATAAACAGACTATCAATCATAACCCAAAATGCACAAACAGCAGAAGATAAACTATATGAATGGAAACTTCTAAATATTAAATTTTTATGTGCTTCCAAAGACTTCTCCAAAAGAGTCAAAAGGGAATGTACAGATTGGGAAAAAAAATATTTGGCAATGACATATCTGATGAGGGAGTTATCTCTAAAATTTATAGAAAACACCAACAACTCCACAACAAAACAGACAAAAATCCAATTAAAAAATATGCAGAAGACATGAATAGACACTTCACCAAAGAGGATATTCAGGTGGCCAAAAAATGCATGAAGAAATGTTCATGATCATTAGCCATTGTTGTTGCTGTGGTTATGTGCCGTCGAGTCGGACCTGACTCATAGCGACACCTCCCTGGGTTTCCAAGGCTGTATCACTATGGAAATAGATTGTCCAACCTTCCTTCTGAGAAGTGGCTGGTGGGTTTGAACTGCCAACCTTCTGGTGCCTTAAGCACTACACTACCAGAGCTCCTCATTAACCATTGTTGTTGTTGTTGCTATGTGCTGTGGAGTCAGATTCGACTCATAGAGACCTCTCCCTGGGTTTCTGAGGCAGTATTACTATGGAAGTAGATTGCTGCTTCTACCTTCCAAGGAGTGGCTGGTGGGTTTGAACCTCCAGCCTTCTTGTTAGCAGTCATTAGAGAGATGCAACTCAAAACAGCAATGAGATACCATCTTGCCCCAGCACTGGTAGCAAAGTTCAACAAGACCAAAAATAACAAATGCTGGTAAGGATGTGGAGAGATTGGGACTCATACACTTCTGGTGGGCCTGTCTAATGATAAAACCACTGTGGAAAGCATATGGTGAATCCTTAAAAAGATGGACTTAGAAATATAATTTGACCCAGCAATTCCATTGCTAGGTATATTATAAATAAGTGAGAACCAGGATTAGAACAGATATATGCACACCCGTGTTCATAGCAGCACTATTTACGACAGGAAAAAGATGGAAACAACCTAGATTCCCATCAACAAAAGAATGAGTAATCAAACTATGATATATACACACAATGTAATATTATGCAACCCTAAAGAATAAGGTAGAATCTCCAAAACACCCCATAACGTGGAGACTTCAATACAAATATTGTTGTTGTTGTTAGGTGCCGTTGAGTTGTCTCCAATTCATAGCGACCCTAGGCACAGCAGAAAAAAAACACTGCCTTGTCCCACACCAGCTCTGTGATCCCTGCTATACTTGAGCCCATCGCTGCAGCCACTGTGTAAATCCATCACGTTGAGTGCTTTCTCATCTTTCATCAACCCTCCACCTTACCAAGCATGGCATCTTTCTCCAGGAAATGGTCTCTTCAGATAACATGGCCAAAGTAGGTGTGATGAAGTCTGGCCATTCTCGCTTCCAAAGAGCATTTTGGCTGCACTTCCTCCGGGACAGATCTGTTAGTTGTTTTAGCAGTCCTTGGTACTTTTCAGCATTGCTCACCAGCACCACAACTCAAAAGTATCAATTCTTATTCAGTCTTCCTTATTCATTGTCCAGCTCTCACATCCATATGAGGTGACTGAAAACATCATGGCTTGTGTCAGCCACACCTCAGTCCTCAAGGAGACATCTTTGTTCCTCTGTACTTGAAAGAGGGCTTTTGCAGCCTATTTGCCCAGTGCTATACATTGTCTAATGTCTTGAATTTTGCTTCCAATTTCATAAATTGTAGAACCAAGCAATGTGAAGTCTTTGACATCTTCAGTCTTTTCTCCATTTATCGTGATGCTGCTTATTGGTCCAGTTGTGAGGACTTTTGTTTGCATTATATTGATATGTAACCCATACTGCAGACTGTATTCTTCAAACTTCATCAATAAGTGCTTCAAGTCATTCTCACTTTCAGCAAGCAAAGTTGTGTCATCAGTGTATCACAGGTTGTTAATGATTCTTCCTCCAATCTTAATGCCATGTTCTTCTTCATAGAGTCCAACTCCTCAGATCATTTGCTCAGCATATAGATAGAATAAGTATGGTGAAAGGATACAAACCTGACACACTCCCTTCTTGATTTTAAACCATGCAGTGTCCCCTTGTTCTGTTTGAATGACAGCCTCCTGGTCTATGTACATGTTCTGCATGAGTACAATGAAGTGTTCTGGAATTCCCATTCTCCTCAATGTTAGCCATAATTTTTTATGATCCTCACAATCAAATGCTTTTGTATAGTCAATAAAACACAAATCAACATGTTTCTGGTGTTTTTTGCTTTTAGCCAAGATTCATCTGACATCAGCAACAATATCCCTTGTTCCACATCCTCTTCTGAATCCAGCTTGCATTTCTGGAAGTTCTCTGTCAATATACTGCTGCAACCATTTTTGAAATATCTAAAATAAGTAAGATTTTACTTGTATGCAATATTAATGATATTGTTTGATAATTTCTACATTCTGTGGTATCACCTTTCTTTGGAATGGGTACAAATATGGATCTCTTCTAGTTAGTTGGCCAGGTAGCTGTCTTCCAAATCTCTTGGCATAACCAAGTGAGTGTCTCCAGTGGGACATCCATTTATTCAAACATTTCAATGAGTATTCCGTCAATTTCTGGAGCCTTGTTCTTTGTCAATTCCTTCAGGGTACCTTCATCTTCTTCCCTTAATATCATTGGTTCTTGAATACATGCAACCTCCTGAAATGGATGAAGATAGATCAGTTATTTTTGGTACAGTGACTCTGTGTATTACTTCCATCTTCTTTTGATGCTTCCTGCATCATTCAATATTTTGCCCATAGAATCCTTTAGTATTGTAAAACGAGGCTTAATTTTTTTCCTCAGTTGTTCAGCTTGAGAAAAGCCAAGGATGTTATTCCCTTTTGGTTTTCTAATTCCAGTTCTTTGCACATTTCATTATAGCAATGGCTTTGTCTGCTCAAGCTGCTCTTCGAAATCTTCTGTTCAGCTCTTTTATCTTGTTATTTCTTCCATTTTTTTTGGCTACTTTTCACTCAAGGACAAGCTTCAGAGTCTCTTCTGACATCCATTTTGGTCTTTTCTTTTTTTCTCATCTTTTCAATGACCTCTTGCTTTCTTCATGGATGATATTCTTGATGTCATCCCATAATGTGTCTGGTTTTCGGTCATTGTAGTTCAATGTATCAAAACTATTCTTTAGAAATTCTCCAAATTCAGGAAGGATATATTCAAGATCATATTTTGGCTCTTGTGTATTTGTTTTAATTGTCTCCAACTTCAACTTGAACTTGCATATGAGCAATTGTTGGTCTGTTCCACAATCAGCTCCTGGCCTTGTTTCAGGTGAAGATATTGAGCTTTTCCATCACCTCTTGCCACAGATGTAGTCAATCTGATTCTTGTGTACTCTATCTGGTGATGTCCACATGTATCATGGCTGCTTGTATTGGTGAAAAAAGATACTTGTAATGAATAAGTCATTGGTCTTGCAAAATTCTATCATGCGATCTCCAGCATTATTTCTGACACCAAGGCCAAATTTTCCAACTGCTGGTGATTCAGCTTTCTTTCCAACTTTTGCATTCCAGTCACCAGTGATAATTAACACATCTTGATTGCATGTGTGGTCAATTTCAGACTGCAACATTAGATAATAATCTTCTATTTCTTTCTCTTTTGCTTTGGTAGTTGGTGTATAAATTTGAATAATATTCATATTAACTGGTCTTCCTTGTAGGTGTATGAATATTATCCTATCACTGACAGCATTGTACTTCAGGAGAGATCTTGAAATATCCTTTGTGATGATGAATGCCATGTCATTTCTCTTCAAATTGTCATTTCCAGCATAGTAGATCATATGGTTGTCTGATTCAAAATGGCCAAAACCGGTCCATTTCAGCTCAATAATGCCTAGGATATCAATCTTTATGTGTTCCTTTTAGTTTTTGACAACTTCCAATTTTCCTAGATTCATACTTCTTACATTCCATGTTCCAATTATTAATCGATATTTATAGCTGTTTCTCCTCCATTTGAGTTGTCATGTCAGCAAATTGAGTTCTTGAAAGCTTTAATTTATCCACATCAGTAAGGTTGGTTCTACTCTGATGATGCAGCTCTTTCCTAGTCATATTTTGTGAGCCTTCTGACCTAAGGGGCTCATCTTCCTGCACTGTATCAGACAGTGTTTCTGGGGTATTCATATAGGTGCATAGTAATATATAGTGTTTCTCTGCTATTCATAATGTTTCCCCTGGCCAATTATTTGAGAAGTGGATGACCTCTTCCTTCTTCGTAGTGTGTCTCAGTCTGCAAGCAGTGCCAACACCACTGCACCAGCACCTGTGTGCCATGTGCAACCCCACTGGCCTTTGAAACACTGGTGGCACAGCCTCAAACCTCACAGCAACACACCACAACAGTACAAAAAACTGACAGACAAGTTAGTCTCCTCTAGCTGTTCAAAACCTCTCCATCTTCCTCTTACCTGGATCCCTGCTGCTTTCCTGTTACTTGGGCAGTAGGGCCTGAGTCCCTCCCCTTACCTGGATCCCTCTGCCAGCTCTCCCTCTCTGTCCTGGTCCCCCCTACAAATATTGTATTATTTTGTTATTATAAAAAGTCAAGAAAAGGTTTATATATGGAAGGAAATTTTTCTTTGTTCATTACCAGGGGTGGGATGGCAAAAGCGGGAACACTGTTAGGTATAGACAAATATTGATTTAGGTGAAGGGAAGTGTAATGTATCAAATGTTAGTAATGAACATGATGGCATTGAAAAAGAGCAAGACATGGAGAGGAGCATGGGAGGTATAGACAACAAAGATGAACCTTGTGCACATACAATACTGCATTGTCAGTGATGGCAAACATTGATCTATGAGCGGATAGATGTGTGGATAGCCTGAAAGATCAGATATATCTGTGCAGGTGAGAATGTATCCATGACCATGTATAGGGTTGGCAGACGGTGTTTCCACAGGTGCATTTGTATGTTCTGTAAGAAACTGCAGGTATATAGTAGAACTAACAAAGGACAAGTTTGTAGTCACATCTTGGCCACCGCCAGGGACCAGAGGGAGTGAGTAGTTGGACCTGTGGGCTTGGGACCATGGTCACAGGGGACATTAAGCTCAATTGGCATAATTTACTACACAAAAATATTGTTTTGCATCCTACTTTGGTGAGTAGTGACTGGGATCTTAAAAGCTTACAAGTAGCTATCTAGATGCAATAGTCCATCTCTCTTCATCGAGAGCAAAGAATGAAGAAAACCAAAGCCATATGGAAACAATTAGTCCAAGTGACTGCCACACCATGCGATCACTAGCTTACATGACTATGAGACCAGAAGAACTTGATGGTGCTTGGCTACCACTGTCAACCATTCAGAGGGGATCTATGTAGGAGATCCTGGGTAGAGTGAGAGAACAATATGAAACAAAACTCAAAATCAAAAAATAAATAAATAAAAAGACCAGGTTTGCTGGTGTTATAGAGCCTGGTGAAACCCTTGAGACTACGGCCCCTAGCTGCCCTTCAGGTCTGGAATTGAACCCACTGTGACTTCCAGCCAAACAAGAAACAGGCCTATGAGCTAAACATTTACTTTAGGTAGATACATTCCTTGGAGAGATCATTAATGGGAAAATAGAAGAGCAATGTATACACAGGGAGGCAGGAATGCATGGGAGGGAAGGAGGTAACTATGGGGATGAAGTGGGAAGAGAGGTATTGTATTGTGGTAAATTGCAGTCAATGTCATGAGATGAAATTTGTATGAACTGCTGTATGGAAATGAATTTACTCTGTAAACTTTCACCCAAATCGCAATAAAAACTAAAAAAAATAATAAAAAAAGAGAAGTAAACAAACAAACAAAATCCAGAATGAAAAAGTAAACACACAGTCAACAAATAAAAACAATAACTTCAGAATGTCTGCGAGACAATAACAAATAAATAGCACACTAAATTCATATCTATCATAAATTATATTAAATGTGAATGGATTAAGTTCACCAGTCCAGAGACAGAGAGTGGGGAGATTAGATAAGAAAATAAGAACTCAACCCTAAAGAATAATGTAGAATCTGAAAACACCGCATAACTTGTATGAACTTGGAGGACATTATGCTGAGTGAAAGAAGTCAATCACAGATAGACAAATATAGTATTAGTTCATTATTGTAAAAAGTCAAGGAAAGGTTTATATATGTAAGGGAACTTTCTTTGCTGGTTACCAGGGGTGAGAGAAGAGGGGAGGGAACACTGCAAAAAAAAAAAAAAAAATGCATTGATCCATATCACTTTAGTTTTGTGTATTTCACTCTGCATAAATAATATTTCAGTAAAATGCATTTTAAAAAATAAAATAAGAACTATCAATATGTTGCCTACAGGTGACTCAACTTAAACACAAAGACAAAAGTAAATTAAAAATCAAGGGAAGGAAAGAAATATATCAAGCTAATGGCAACTAAAAAAGAGCAGGAGTATCAATGCTAATTTCTGGTAAAATAGACTTTTAGGCAAAATCCAGCATAATGGACAAGGAAGGGCATTATATGATAAATAGAAGTGTCAATAGACCAAAAGCCATAATCATAAAAAATGTCTGTATGTCCAATGAAAATCTCCAAAATGCATAAAGCAAACATTAACTGAATTGAAAGGAGAAATACATAGTACTACAATAGTAGTAGGACACTTTAACACACCGCTTCTGATGAACCACAGCATAACTAGAAAAAAACTCAACAAAGATACAGAAAATCTCTGCAACACAATCAAGCAACTTGACCTCATAGACATACATAGAACATTCCACCCAACAAAAACACAACACACATTATTTTCCAGTGCACATGGATCATACTCCAGAATAGACCATGTTAGGCCATAAATCAAACCTCAATAAATATAAAAACATCGACACACTGCAAAGTTGTTTCTCTGATCACTTTGCTTTAAAATTAGAAATCCAAATTAGGAAGAACAGGGAAAAAATCAAGTACAAAGAAACCAAATAACACACTGATCAAGAACCACTGGGTAAGAGAAGAAATAAAGTGTGAAATAGTAATGATAATAATAAAGGAAATTATAGAAACAATCAAGAATGAAAACACAACATGCCAAAACTTTGAGATATTATTCACAATGGAGAGAGACACTGATCATTCCCCTTGTGAACAGCAACCAGGCAAGGATGCCCCCATCACCATATCTATTCAGGGCAATAAGTCAAGATAGAGAAATAAAAGACATCCAAATTGTCAAAGAAGATTTAAAACTATATTTGTAGATGAAATGATCCTGTGCATAGAATATGAAAAGCCTTAGCAAGAAAATTACTAAAACTAATTGAAGGATTCAGCAACGTATTAGGATATAAGATTGTTCTGGTTACCTAGTGCTGTTCTGACAAGAATATACCACAAATGGGATGTTTGAATAAACAGAAGTTTATTCTCTTACAGTTTAGAGGCTTTAAGTATGAGTTCAAAGTGCCATCTCTAGGGGCTTGGTGAAAGCCCCTCAACCTTGGGTTTCAGCTCTGCCTCCTGCTCCCAGCCCCCTGGAGCTAGAGGTTTTCTTCAATCAGACAGCTGCTGGCTGCTGAGACTGACAAGCCCAAGGTTGACAAGTAAAAAGGCATAGTCCCAATATTAACAAACCACACAGCAGGCCATTAATTCAAGTCCATTCCAAGTCCCAAGGTCAGGAGAACATGGCAAGCTGCTGAACAACAACACAACTACATGCAGAGACCATTCCCAAAGCTGTTTCTTATATATGGGAAGCAGATCACATACTCAGAGCAGCTACTAATCTGCTCCAATAGATTCCACCACGGAGTTATGTACCAGTCTCACCATGAGGAATAACTACATTCAGCTGCCCAGCCACTCAACCAGGACCAGTTGACACACAAACTTAACTACCACAAAGATGAACATACAATACTCAGTTTGATTCCTCTACATCAACAAAACAATCTCTGAAAAAGAAATAAGAAAACAATACCGTTTATAATAACTACCAAAAAGATAAATGTTTAGGAATAAATTATACCAGGGACACAAAGTACTTGTACAAAAAAAAAAAAAAA
>NW_006921660.1:8282633-8293106 GCF_000298275.1 Orycteropus afer afer
CTACCACAAAGATGAACATACAATACTCAGTTTGATTCCTCTACATCAACAAAACAATCTCTGAAAAAGAAATAAGAAAACAATACCGTTTATAAGAACTACCAAAAAGATAAATGCTTAGGAATAAATTATACCAGGGACACAAAGTACTTGTACAAAAAAAAAAAAAAAGAACAAACTGCAAAAAACTACTACAAGAAAGTATAAGAGACCTACATACATGGAAGAACATTCCATGCTCATGGATAGGAATGCTGAACATTGAGAAAATGCCAATACTATCTGTTCTGGTTACCTAGTGCCACTCTGACAAGAAATATACCACAAATGGGATGGCCTTAATAAACACGAGTTTATTCTTACAATTTGGAGGCTTTAAGTCCAAGTTCAAAGTGCCAGGCTCTAGGGTCTGGGTGAAAGCCCCTCAACCTTGGGGTCCAGCCCCGCCTCCTGCTCCCGGTCCACTGGAGCTAGAGATGTTTCTTCACTCAGACAGCTGCTGGCTGCTGAGGCTGAGAAGCTCCAAAATTGACAAATAAAAGGCACAGTCCCGATGTTACTAAACCACACTGCAGGCCATTAACTTAAGTTCATTGTGAGGTCAGCAGAGCAGGCTGCTGAGCAATGACACGGCTACATGCAGGGTCCAAGCGTACCATAGGCTAGAGACCATTCCCAAGGCTTCTCCTTGTATACAGGAAGCAGACCATATCCCAAAGGCAGCTACTCAGCAGCTTGTGGCACATCCAACCATGGAGTTGATTGCCAGTCTCATCATGGGGAATAACTACCACCAGCTGCCCAGCCACTCAACCAGGCCCAGCCAAGTTGACACAGAAACATATCCACCACACTATGCAAAGCAATCAATACATTCAATGCAATCCTAATGTAGATTCCATCAATATCTTTAAGGACATGGAAAAAATAATAAAAAATTTTATATAGAAAGGGAAAAGCATGGATAAGCAAAGCACTACTGAAGAGTAGTGAGGTCTCACACTCCCTAATCTCAAAACCTACCACACAACGACAGTAACCAAACAGTCTGGTTTTGGTACAATGAAAGACACACAGACCATTGGAACAGAATTGAGAATCCAGAAACACATCCATACACCTATAGACAGTTGATCTTTGAAAAAGGGCTGAAATCTATTAAATGGGAGAGAAATACTCTCTTTAACAAATGGTGCTGGCAAAAATTGATATCCATTTGCAGAAAAATGAAACAAAATCCATACCACACACTATACAGAATATGAACCCAGGAAGGCTCAAAGGTCTAAATGTAAAATCCAAAACGACAAAGTTCATCAAAGACAAAATAGAGGCATACTTATGGGCACAATTTTATGGTATAAATAGAGTGTCAAGCACAACCCAAAATGCACATACAACAGAAGAGAAACTAGGTGACTGGGACCTTCTAAATATCAAATGCTTATGTGCATCAAAAATGCCTCCAAAATACTAAACATAGAACCTACGGATTGGGAAAAATATTTGACTATGGTATATCTGACAAGGAACTTATCTCTAAAATTTATAGAAAACTTCAATACTTCTACATCAAAAAGACAAATAATCCAATTTTAAAAAGGACAGGGATATGAACACTTTATTAAATATTAATATTAATTATACATAATTAATATATTAATTAAACTATTGATATCCAGACAATCAATAAGCACATGAGGAAATGTTTGAGATCATTAGCTGTTAAAGAGACACAAATCAGAACAAAAATAAAATACTACCTCACCCCAGTAATAATAGCAAAGTTCAACAGAAAACAGAAATACTGGCCAGGAGCTCTCACACACTGCTAGGGAGACTATAAAATAATGCAACCACTGTGGAAAATGATATGACACTACCTTAAAAAGTTGGAAACAGAAATAACTTGTGATCCACAAATCCCACTACTAGGTATATATCCTAAAGAGGACACAAATAGGTATATGCACACTCATGTTCATCACAGAACTATTGACAACAGCAAAGAGATGAAAACAACCTAAGTACCCATCAAATGATGAATGGATAATCAAACTAAGGTGCGTACCCATGATGGAATACTACACAATAAAAAATAATGACAAATCTCTGAATCACTTCATTATGTGGATGAATTTGGAGGACATTATGTTGGGTGAAGTAATTCAATCACAAAAGGACAAATATTGTATGAGCCTGTTATTATAAAAGTCAAGGAAATGTATACACAGGGAAGAAAATTTTCTTTGCTGGTTTCAAGGGATGAGATAGGAGCGGAAGGAGGGAAAGTAGGTAGATTGTAAAATACGATGTGTTGATATAGGTGAAGAGAAAGAATTATAACAATAGTGTGTGACTAGCACAGTATTTTAAGGAAAAGCAAGAAACAGGTGCACAAGAGGTACGGACAATAAAGACAAATACTTCTGCAAGTACAATACTGCATTATCATAATAACTCACTGCCTTTAAATGGATTCCAATTCATAGTGACACCCATTGGGTTTCTGAGGTGGTAAATCTTTATGGAAGTAGATTGCCCAGTCTTCCTTCTACAGAGTGACCAGGGGGTTTGTACTGCCAACCTTATGGTTAGCAGTCATATACCTTAGGCACTATGCTACCAGAGCTCCTTCTGTATTATAGTAATAGCAAATATTAATCTATGGGTGGATACATTGGTAGACAAAAAGAACATCAGGTATGAGTAGGAGAACAGAAATATACCAATGACCATGCATATGTTTGGCAGATGATATTCCAACATATGTATTTGTATGTGTTATAAAAATGACAGAATGCAGTATAAAGCTGTTATTGTCGGTGTTAGGTGCCATTGAATTGGTTCTCACTCATAGTAACCCTATGTACAATAGAATGAACAATGAATAATAACACCTGTGAGCAAATAATCTGAGAATGATGCTGTTCTTATTGTTACATACTGCTGAGTCAGCTCCAACTCATAGCAACTCTGCACAAGAGAACGAAACAATGCCTGGTACTGTGCTACCCTCATGATCCTTGATTGATCCCATTGTTGCACCCACTGTGTCAATCATCTTCTTGAGGGTCTTTCCCTTCTTTGCTGACCCACCACTTTACCAAGCATAATATACTTCTGTAGGGAATTTTTCCTCTGACATGACCAAAGAAAGTGAGACAAAATCTGGCCATTCTTGCTTCCAAGGATTATTCCAGCTGCATTTCTTCCAGCAAAGATTTGTTCTTTCTTCTGGCAGTCTATGGTATTTTCAGTATATTTGGCCAAATCCATACTACAAAGGCATTGACTCTTCTTTGGTCTTCCTTCTTCTTTGTCCAGGTTTCACATGCAAATTAGGGGATTGAAAATACCATGGCTTGGGTTAGGTGCACCTTAGTCTTTAAAGTGACATCTTTGCTCTTCAACACATTAAAGAGGTCTTTTGCAGCAGATTTTCCCAGTGCAATACAATGTCTGATTTCCTGACTGCTGCTTCCATTGATGTTGACTGTGGATCAAAGTAAAATGAGATCCCTGGCATCAATCTTTTCTCCATCTATCACGGTTTTACTTACTTGCTCATTTGTAAAGATTTGTCATAGATAAGAATGTTTCTCCCTCACAACATCTGTTTCTTGAAACATTTCAGTGGGTATTATGCCATTTCCTGGAGAACTGGTTTTTCACCAATTCCTTCAGTGAGACTTTGACTTTTTCATTCAATACCATTATTTCTTGATAATATGCTACCTCCTGAAATAGTTGGATTTCAACCAATTATTTTTGATACAGTGACTCTGTGTATTCTTTCTATTTTCTTTTGATGATTCCTGTACTGTTCAATATTTTGCCCATTGAATGCTTCAATATGGCAACTTGAGGCTGGAATTTTTCCTTTGGTTCTTTCAACTTGTGAAATACCAAGTGTGCTCTTCCCTTTTGGTTTTCTAATTCCACGTCTTTGTACATTTCATTATATGTTACTATTTCTTCTTAAGGTGACCTTTGAAATCTTCTGTTCATTTCTTATATTTCAGCATATCTTCTTTTTGCTTTAGCTACTCTATGTTCAGGAGCAATTTTCAGCATGCCCTCTGACATCTATTTCAGCCCTTTCTTCTTTTCCTGTATTTTTAATAACTGCTTTCTTTATATATAATATTCTTGATTTCATCCTACAACTTGCCTAGTTTTGGGTCACTGATGTTCAGTTCACCGAATATATTCTTCAAATGGTCTCTAATTCAGGGGAGATATATTCAGGGTCGTATTTTGACTTTTTATAAAGATAAGAGGGGACAAAGTCAGGATAACTTCTTAGTCATAACTAAGCACCATGAAGGACTGAGTCACTGAGCCTGTGGGAAGGGGACCATTGTTATGGGAGACACCAAGCCTAGTTGGTATGACACAGTACACAAAAAATATTGTTCTATATCTTATTTCAGTGAGGAGTGAATGGGGTCCTAAAAGTTTGTGAGTAGCCATAAAAGATGCAACTATTGGTCTCTCCTTGTCAGAAGCAGAGAAGATTGAAGAAAATCAAAGACACATTAAAACATCTAGTCTGAAGGACTAAGGGACCATGAGAATCTCAACCTATATGACCCTGAGACCAGAAGAATGAGATGTTGTCCAGCTACCAATGTGAAATACTCAGAAAGGGGGGAAAAATGGAGATGCTTGATAGAGAGGGAGAACAAATGAGGAACAAAATTAAGAAGCATGAAAAAGACTAGGTTTACTGGTTGGATAGAGTGTGGTGAAACCATTGAGATTATCCCCAAATCACCCTTCGATCCTGCAATTGAACTGAGTTCTGTGGCTTATCTCTCAGCCAAGCAATTGATCTATGAGGCGAACTATACCAGGGAGATGCACTCTTTGAACAATCAAATATGAGAGATCAGAAGGGCAACATTTGCACAGGGAGGAAGAGAAGGAGGAATACATAAGTTAGAGGAACACAGGGAAATGGTAACCACAGGGAAAAAGTAGGAGAAAATTTGTGAACTGTTCCATATGAAATGAATCTGCTTTGTAAAATTTCACTCAAACCACAATAAAAAAGTGATAGATAGATAGATAGATAGTCAAATACAGATAGTCAAATGCCTTAGGCACTAAGCCACCAGAGCTCATCATATATATATATATATATATGATGAGCTCTGGTGGCTTAGTGCCTAAGGCATTTGACTCCTAACCAGAAGTCGGGCAGTTCAAACCCACCTGCCATTCCTCAGAAGGAAGGTGGGCAATCTACTTCTGTAGAGATACTGTCTCAGACACCCAAGGATGGGTTGCTATGAGTTGCAATCAACTCGACTTGATGGCAGTGAGTTTTTTGTTTTTCATTTATGTATATATTAGATGCATATATGTGTATGCATATCAGGCTGTCTTTGATTTATCAAATTACAATTAATTACCCTCGCTGTTGTTGTGGACAGATGTTATCAAGTTGGCTCTGAATAATTGTGACACTATGTACAACAGAACAAAACATTGCCCAGTTATGAGCCATCCTCCCAATACTTACTATACTTGAGACCATTGTTGCAGCCATTATGTCAATCTATCTTGTTGAGGGTCTTCCCTTTTCTCGGTGACCCTCCACTTTACCCAGCACAATATCCTTCTCCAGGGAATGGTCCCTTCTGACAACATGATCCAAGTAGGTGAGACAAAGTTTGGCTATTCCCACTTCCAAGGAGCATTCTGACTGCACTTCTTTGAAGACAGATATAGTCATTCTTTTGGTAGTCCATGGTATTTTCAGTATTTTTTTGCCAACAATAAAACTCAGAAATATCAACTCTTCTTTGGTCTTCCTTATTAATTGTTCAGCTTTCACATGACTATGAGGTGATTGAAAATACCATGGCTTGGGTTAGGTGCAGCTTAGTTTTTAAAGAGACTTCTTTGCTCTTCAGCACTTTAATAAGGTCTTTTGCAGCAGATTTTCCTAGTGCACTACATCATCTGATTTCTTGACTGCTACTTCCATTGGTGTTGATTGTGAAAGCAAGTTACATGATATCTTTGACAACTTCAATCTTTTCTCCTTTAAATGTGATGCTCTTTATTGGTCCAGTTGTGAGGATTTTCTTTTTCTTTTTTTTTTTTTTTTATGTTAAAGTGTAATCCGTACTGCTGACTCTAGTCTTCAGTCTTCATCAGTGTTTCAAGTCATCTTCACTTTCAGCAAGCAAAATTGCATTGTCTTCATATCAGAGGTTAATAATGAGTCTTTCTCCAATCCTGACGCCATGTTCTTCTTCATATAGTCCAGCTTCTCAGTTTATTTGCTCAGCATACATATTGAATATGTATGATAAAAGGATACAACCCTGAAACACACACTTCCTGATTTTAAACAACACAGTATCCCCTTGTTCTGTTTGAATGACAGCTTCCTAAGCATGAATAAGTTTTCTGCAATTCCCTCATTCTTTACAATGTTATCCATAATTTGTATTCCACACAGTTGAATTATTTTGTGTAGTCAATAAAACACAGTTTACCATCTTAGTGGTATTCTTTGCTTTTACCCAAGATCCATCTGAGATCAATGATATCCTTATTTCCATGTAATCTTCTGAATCCAGCTTGCATATCTGTAAGTTCCCTGTCAATATACTGCTGCAACTCTTTTTGAATTATTTTTAGCAAAATTTAACTCACATATGATAATGATGATATTGACAATTTCCACATTCTGTAGAATCACCCTTCTTTGGAGTGGGTGCAAATATGGATCTCTTCCAATCATTTGGGTAGAGAGCTGTCATCCAAATTACTTGGCATAAATGAGTGAGTGCATCCAGTGTGACATCTCTTTGTTAAAATATCTCAGTGAGTATTCTGTCAATTCCTTGAGTCTTGTTTTTCACCAATTCTTTCAGCAAAGCTTCACCTTCTTCCTTCAGCACCACTGGTTCTTGATCATACACCACCTCCTGAAACAGATGAACATTAACCCATTATTTTTTGCACAATGCTTCCATGTATTCCTTTCACCTTCTTTTGATGTTTCCTGCATTATTCAATATTTTTGTCTGTAGAATCCTTCAATATTGCACCTTGAGAATTGTATATTTCTTCAGTTCTTTCAGCTTGAGAAATACATAGTGTCTTCTTCATTTTTGGTTTTCTAATTCTAGGTCTTTGCACATTTCATTACAATAAATGATTTTGTCTTCTTAAGCTGCTCTTTGAAATATTATTTTCAGCACTTTTATCTTGTCATTTCTTCCATTTGCTTTGGCTATTCTATGTGCAAGACCAAGTTTCAGAGTTTCTTCTGACATCCATTTTGGTCTTTTTTTTTTTTTTCTCCTGCTTTTTAATGACCTTTTACTTTCTTCATGTATGATGTTTTTGATACCATCCCATAACTGGTCTGGTATTTGGTCACTGATATTCAGTGTATCAAATATAATTTTCTGATGTTCAGGTGGGATATATTCTAGATCATATTTTGTCTGTTGTGCACTTGTTTTAATTGTCTTCAGTGTCAACTGGAACTTGTATATGAGCAAAAAGCTTAATGGTCTGCTCCACAGTCAGCTCCTGACCTGATTTTGGCTGAAGATAATTCAGCTTCTGCATCATCTCCTTCCATAGATGTAGGCAATCTGATTTCAGTGTATACCATCTGGTGAGGACCATGTATATAGCTGCCATTAATGTAGTTGAAAAAGGTATTTGCAATGATTAAGTCTTTCTTCTTGCACAATTGTATTAGGTGATCTCTGGCATCATTTGTATCACCAATGCCATATTTTCCAACTACTGATGATTCTTCTTTATTTCTTGATTTTGCATTCCAATCACCAGTAATAATCAATAAATTTGATTGCAAGTTTGGTCAATTACAGACTGTAGAAGTTGATAAAAATCTTCAATTTCTTCATCTTTGGCTTTTTTGGTTGGTACATTAATTTGATTAATAGTTATATCAACTCATCTTCCTTATAGGTGTATGGATATTATCTTATCACTGACAACATTGTATTTCAGGATTGATCTTGAAATATTCTTTGTGATGATGAATGAGATGCCATTCCTCTTTAATTCATCATTCCTGGCATAGTAAGTCACATGGATGTCTGATTCAAAATTACCAACACCAACTGTCCATTTCAGCTCACTAATACCTAGGATAGGAGCTCTGGTAGCATAGTGGCTAAAGCACTTGACTGCTAACCAGAAGGCTGGCAGTTCAAACCCACCAGCCACTCCTCAGAAGGAAGGTTGGGCAATCCTACTTCTGTAGTGATACTGCCTCGGAAACCCAAGGAGGGGTCGCTATGAGTCGGGGCCGACTCGACAAAACATAACAACAACAACAATACCTAGGATATCAATCTTTATGAATCCCCTTTCTTTTTTGACAGCTTTCAATTTTTCTAGATTCATACTTCATACATTCCATGTTTCAATTATTAATGGATTGTTTCAGGTGTTTCTTCCTATGTTGAGTCATGCCCCATCAGTAAATGAAGGTCCTGAAAGCTTTATTCCATCCACTTCATTAAGATAGACCCTACTTTGAGGAGGCAGACCTTTCCCGATCTCATTTTTAGTGCCTTCTGACCTGAGGGTCTCACCTTTGTGCACTAAATCAGACACTGCTTCAGGGCTATTCATAAGGTTTTCCAGTAATATATCAGGTAGTGTTTCACTGCTATTCATAAGATTTTCAACGGACAATGAGAAGTGGATGGTCCCATGTTTCCTTCCAGTTTGTCTTAGTCTGGAAGCTCCACTGAAACCTGTCCACCAAGGGTGACAGTGGCATAGCCTCCAGCCTCACAACAACATTCAAGCCACCACAGTATGACAACTGACATCGCAGTTGTGGTGATTTCTCTTATGACTGTATTTTTTGTGTGTATATGTGTGTGTGTGTACATCTTATCATTAGTAATATTTACTACATATGAAGGAAGGTTGGGCAATCCTACTTCCGTGGTGATACTGCCTCGGAAACCCAAGGAGGGGTCACTATGAGTTGGGGCCGACTCGATGGCACATAACAACAACAACAACAATGTTGCAACTTGTATTTTGCTGATGTTATTATTATCAACCATGGATGCAGCAGTGAAGAAATCATATGTCTACTGAAGTTGGCAAATTTGATGCAAAAGACCTCATTACAGTGTTAAGGAGCAATGATGTCACTTTGTATGTAGACTAGTGTGGATCTTATTCAAACATGGTATTTTCAGTTACCTCATATGCATGTGAAAGTTGGAAAATGAATTAAAAAGATTGAATAAGAGTTGATACCTTTGAATTGTGGTGTTACCACATTATACTGAAAGCACAAAAATAGACAAATCAATCCTGGAAGAACCGTAGCCAGATGTCTTTAAAAGCAAGAATGACCAAACTTCATCTCATCTGCTTTGGTCATGTAGTCAGAAGGGACTATTCCCTGGAGAAAAATATCATGCTTGGCAAAATAGAGCATCAGGGACAAAGGGGAAGACCCTCCATGAGATTCAGTGACACAGTGGAAATAACAATGGGATCAAGCATAGCAAGGATTGGGAGGATAGCAAAGGATTAGGGAGTGTTTCATTCTGTTTACATAGGGTTGCTCTGAGTTGGAGCTGACTCAACAGCACCTTAAAATATGAACAACATCATTCTTAGACATTCACTCAAAGATGTTCAATATTATGATTTACTGTTCAAAACATGGCTGTACAGCAGGCTATGTCCTGGTCCTCAATGAAGAGAGTGTTGGTGTTGGAAGTCATAATAGACAGAAATTTGCACAATATTTAACTACAACAACATACAATAATGGAAATGCAAACATGCCTAACAGCTATTATGACTCTGACTTTGTAGGTACTACACTAACACCAACTTCATTATTGACCAGGCCTGTAGTGTGAACTTATTCAGTATTTCATAGGATTAGAAGCATGAGTTGTTAATTTCATTGTCAGAATAAATTTTTATGATTTCATCTACTAAATCTATTTTCTTCTCTTGTTAATCTGTTCAAAGTAGATGGCAATCACAGTTTCCTCATAACCTGATCACAGAGTGGGGTGCATAACTCATCTCCTGGTAATAATGATTAGGCCAAAGACAACACTAAGCTCTTCTCTTGGATTTTTATGGGATTGAGAAGTGAGAAACTTTTTATTTTCTTTGCCTTCACCTCCTTAAATGGTGGAACTATATGTAGGCATATCTGCAAGCTCTGATCCTTACATGGAGGAAACCTGATGTTCTTAGCCACAGAAAGTTAACACACAGAAAGACAAAGAGCTGAAAGAGTTGTTCATCTGACTAGAGGAATGAAGAAAGGGGGAAAGAGCATGAAAGCAAAAACAGAGGGAAAGAGCAACAAAGGAGAGAGAAAAAGAGAGAATCAGGTTTCTGCTAGGTCTGAGTTTTGTTTTATGCTGTACTTTCAATTTATATGAGCCAATGTGTTTCCTTTTATATATATAT
>NW_006921660.1:8293333-8301497 GCF_000298275.1 Orycteropus afer afer
TGTCCCATAGGGTGGTTATGAGTCGGAATTGTCTTGATGGCAATGGGTTTGGTTCTTTTACATACTATCGGTTATAAAGAAACTGGTTGGAGAAGTAGGGGTTGTATGGGCTAGAATCTAAAATATGAATTTAGCTGGACTGAAGTGAGATAGAGTGGCTTGTAAGAACCTCTATGTTCCTTGTTAGGAAGCTGGCTATTTCATATTGAAGGAAAACATCTGAAATATCTTTTTAAATAAGAATAAACAAAATGAATTGTAATCAAAAGTGATCATCATCAAGACACTTACTTAACCAAGATAATTAGAACTTTGAAGTTCATTTTTGGTCAATTTTCATTTTAGCAAAATTCCAATAGGAACTGATAAAATTTGGTAGAAATCTCCTCACTAAAAGCAGGAAATCCAGTGATATTAACTTGCATTCAATTAGAACAGGTCTTTAAAATAAATCTCCAACAAGTAACAAAATTCTAATTTCCTTTTTAATGTTAGCATTAAGGTAGTAAGTCAGGTAAGTGTGGAATAAACCCATGTGATACCACTAGGTCAAGGGAAGACAATAGTCCTTTGGAGAATCCTATTATCTGATATACACTCTTCTTATAATCTGCCTTTTGGTAATCAGTAATAAGTATCCTGTCTCTGGAATTCCTTCCTGGGGTAAAGGGGATATTAACTTCAACTTACTCAGTTTATTGTTTCATGTTTGCCCAAGGTGGAAAGGGGAAGAGAAGGAGATGCTTTAGGGCCTGGAAGGGAAGGGGAGATTGGACCGCAAGGCATCTTGCTAAGAAAACTGAATTTGGAAAGCAGTGCATCAGTCATAAGTGAAGTATTGATTACTAAATTTTAAAAGTCTGCAGAAAATTATCTGGGAAGAAAATATAGAGTTAAGAGGCCCCCCTCCTCCCAAGGGAACACTTAAACTTGGCAAATGTGGAACTCTGATTCTCACATCACAAAGCAATTCCCAGAATCTTTGAATTACGCCAACAATAAATAAAGCATACAAGTAATAGAATGATGACTTTCTCAAATAAGTCAATGCAACACAGTGGACAAAAGCAAGCTTTGAACTGAAGAAACAGATATAGACATACTACCAGACCAAGATGGTTGCTTATTGACATTGAAGCAGTTATTGACTCTATGATGAGCAGGATGTGGCTATGCAATCACCAAGAGACCCTGTAATTGTTTAAAGAAGAGAGTTTAATCATATTCATTTCATGCACTTCTGATACACTTTTATGGGGGTGATTATTTTCTTACTGTCCACGAGTAGTTTTATATAGGCCTGAATGGAATAAAGCATATGGATTGGAACTCATGGACTTGTAGCTTAAAGGAGTAATTGGATGTAGTTTTGGGTACATGCTCTTTGTAGGAGGTACAGATATAGTTTAGGTTTTATAGAAGGTATGGTTATGATGTAATTGGTTATTAGAATTCCATGTATGAGTAAAATTTATGTTTATAAACAGTAGAAAGATGGAATTAGGGAATATTTATAATTTGTTTTATGTTGACAGAATGAGAAAAAAATTAGGTTTGCTCTGAGTCAGAATTGACTCAATTTTAACAGGTAAAAGGAGCACTGGTGGCACAGTGGTTAAGCACTCAGCAGTGAACTGAAAGGTCAGCAGTTTGAACTCACCAGCTGCTCTGCTGGAGAAAGGTGAGACAGTCTGCTCTCACAAAAATTACAGCCTTGGGAATTCTTTGGGGAAGGTCTACTCTGTCCCATAGGGTCAGAATTGACTTGGTGGTAATGGATTTGGGTTTTGTTATAAAGTTTTTTTGATAAGAATTCCTTTTCTCTTTCTTTTACTATAAGTCTTTTTTCTTTTGGATAACTTTCTGTCATTTACTGAGTATGTTCTATCAGAGTGCATAACCACAATATCATAAGCTTTAGACTATAAATCTTAATACTTCATTCTTCTCTCCAGTATAATATCTCCAAGATATTTAGCCAAGGTAGGCCCATATTCTTTTGCTGAGGTCATGTAATGAAATGCTGTGTGGCTCAGAAGAAACAGACAGCATACTCAAATGAATAATAGTGACAAGACTATAGTAGAATAAAGACTGGATAAAGTGAAACTATGAGAGATGAGGAGACACCCAAAAACTAACACAAAAAGAGTCATTACCATTCCAAGTCCTTCAGAGCCAAGTGGAAAGAGTCATGTTACTGAATATAGAAAGAGCGTGATCCATGGAAGGAGCGGGTCTGGCAGGAGGTATCACATTACAAGAATACATCCAATGGCACAGCTGCATCCAGCAGGGAGGTAGGGAGTAAATAGGTCATCTTTTCTTCACTCCTCTATCCAATGTCATGCTATGATCTCCCATTAACAACCAAACTGAAGTCAGAAGTTAAGAAGACTGAGCAAAGTAGTCCACAGAAATCAGCTTCCCAGGGCACAGAAGAACATGCAGAATCATTTGGAGAGGCCAATGAAGAACAATTAACACAGCCACTGGTTTTACTAGTTAGCACCTATTCTTATCCATTCTTTAAATGGAAACAAAGCCAAAATGTTCTCATTCTCTATAAAGAAGGAGCAAAAAGTCACATTAGCACAATGGAATCCCTCTGGAATCACTGCCTGGGGTGATGTAAACTTGAATTTAAATTGTCCTTAAGTTCTCTTTCCTCTCACCTCTGACAGAGCAGGAAGAGTATTTTATATACTTAAAAATGCCTTTTATTATATATACATCATACATTATTACTATGTATTATATTATAAGGGAGCTCTGGTGGCTTAGTGCCTAAGGCATTCGACTGCTAACCAGAAGCCTGGTGGTTCAAACTCACCAGCCACTCCTCCAAAGGAAGATTGGGTGATCTACTTCTGTAGAGAAACCTAAGGATGGGTCCCTATGAGTCAGATATGACTAGACAGCAGTGAATTTTTTTTTTTTTGGTTATATTATAAATCATATTAATAATTTATTGGGTTTTTATTAATTTATATATTACATGCCATTCATATATCTCTTATTTAATTCAGATATTTGTGCTGTCAAATTCTCATCAAGAAAGTCCTTTAAGGAAGTTATTTGCTACCCAATTGTATGGTGTGTAATGTTCCCTAGGTGGTGCAAATAGTTTATTTGTGTGTTAGCAATTTGAACCCATTCAGCAGTCCTCTGGAAGAAAGGCCTAATGATCTGCTTCCTTAAAGACTACAGCCAAGAAAACCCTATGGGGTAGTTCTATTCTGTAACAGATGGAATCTCCATGAGTCAGAATCCATTTGAAGGCAATAAGTTTTTGCTTTGTTTTGTTTGATGTGCAGTTAGAGGCAACATCCAGCTGTCATTTCCTTAAGAATGGGCCTCTTCTGCAGAGTCAACTCTTACAAAGTCATACTTTTGTCAGGCAGACTTGCGTCATTGAGTGAGGTGGAATTAGAAAAGCTTGGCTTTTTTGATTTGACTTGGAATATTCCAAAAGACAATATTCATGCCATAGCTCCTCAGACTAGATAAGGCTTTGTCAGGGCTGGATCCTGACCCTATCTTATTTCCTATGGTCATCATCCAGCACCACTATGACTATATGGTATTTGATCTATTCAAGTATGATTCCATGTAATAGCACAACAATCTAGATGGAAGAAGGAAGAATTGTAATGGGCTCATCACCATGGGGGTACATTGTTCATTTTACAGACCATACTGTCCAGAAGCTGTCAGCTGGATGGAGCATTGGCACTGCTTGCAGGAAGTGCAGTTGAAGCACCAGCCCATTGATTGGCAAGACTCTGTGAATATGGGATACCCCCCTCCAGGATGCAATATATGCACTGAATCAAATATTTTTTTTGGTGCTGTGTTACTTATAGGAAAAAATACACATGTCCAGGAATCAAGCTGTGGAGGCAACAGGACTCCATTAACCATCACTTCATTTGATGTTCTGAGAGACTTTGTGCCTCCTCTACTACAAGTCTGGGCATTGACTGATAAGATGTCCTGGTCTCAAAAGGGCTACAAGTACACTACAAAAGCCACATTGTATTAAAATCTAGAGCTGTCACTCATATACTTTTGGCTCATTGTTTCCAGGGACTAGCAAGCAAGAAAGGAGTCTGAGCAGAGATAATTGATTCTGATTATTAGGGGGAGGTAGGCTGTTACTGGATAGAGATGGGAAGAAAGCACATGGAACTCAGATAGTTTACCTAATGACCTCTTAGTACTCATTTGCTCAATTGTGATTGTAGATGGACAGGGAAAGCAACTCTGTTCTGAAAAGGGCATGATGACCTATTGTTCACACCAAATTTGAAACAAGCTACCATCTGATAATCCACTGAGAGTTGAGAGGTAAACATGAAACAAAGCTAGAACAAAAAATGAAAAGGTGACAGGAGAGTACATATTATGTCAACAAAATTAACTGAAGCTAACTTCCCTCTTCTAGGTTTCCCCTTAGGAAATGATGTCCCAAAAAATTAGGGACAAAGTTAGTGCATGAATATATATGGAGTTCATCTAAGTGGTGCAACAGGTTATGTGTAGGAAACATGGAATTTTGTTGTACAGATTGCACTTTAAGGAAGGTCTAGTAGGTAGTTTCATCTGAAGTCAGGTTTTTCAGAGTTTGCTTCAGTAACCTTTCACACCCAAGGTCTTAAAGCCTTAAAGTGATTGATGAAAGCCTACTTGCAATATGAAGGTGATCTGTTTCACTTGAGGTCAACTGATTTAATCACATATAATTACATTATAACACCAGCTAAACTAATATTTTACCAAGCTTGGTACCATAACCTTGAAAGTTAACATAAAAAATTAATCATCAAAATAAGATATAGATAGATAGATAGATAGATAGATAGATAGGTAGATAGATAGATAATGTTCCAATGTTCCTATGGATAGCTAACTACTGAGAGAGAAAAGGGGGAGAGGGAAAGAAAAGTGAGAGATTTAAGTTGTTGTAAAGTAGATTAATGCTGTTTCAACCCTTGGAATTCTTCAAACTCTTTCTGTGTTATTAGTGTGAGCTATGCAATACCAAAGAGTACTAACATTCAGATTTTCATATCACCTGAATATAATTATTTGTCTTCTTTTTTCAAGCAGTTAAATCTCTAGTAACTTTTTCTTATTTCTTTGCAAGAGTTAAATCTTTCAAGAAAAAAAAGAAAAAAATCAAACAGAAGTGTGGTAATAGAAAAGATGCTTGACTTGATCCTTTCTTTAGTGAGGCTGATTAAAAATTAAATGTATTTTACATTGAACTTTAGGAGGGCTGGGTGAGACAGTGGATTCTTTTATTTCTATTAGTATGTGTATTTAGCTAGCTATTTTGGAAAACCTAACCAGAAGACCAGGTAGGAGCTCTGGTAGCATAGTGCCTAAGGCACTTGACTGATAACCAGAAGGCTGGCAGTTCAAACCCACCAGCTACTCCTCAGAAGGCAAGTTGGGCAATCTACTTCTGTAGTGATACTGCCTCGGCAACCCAAGGAGGGGTCGCTATGAGTCGGTCAGACTCCTTGGCACCTAACAACAACATAGGTTCACTGTGAGTCCAAATCAATTAAAAAAAAAAAAAAAAAAAATCCTCAGTGCTGTGGAGTCAGATCCGACTCATAGCTACCCCTACTTAGGTTTCTGAGATGGTGTCACTATGGAAGTAGATTGCCCAATCTTTCTTCCAAAGAGTGGCTGGTAGGTTTGAACTACCAGCCCTCTGGTGAGCAGTCAAATGCCTTAGGCACTACACCACCAGAGGTCCTAGGATGGCAAATAATAGCCACGTTTATCTATCTAATCATAAAAGAATATTAGGGTAATACCAAATGTCTTTGGGACACTTATTGAGGATCATCATTCTTTCCTTTACTTTTGTTGATTTTTACCTTGCTTTTTTATCTAAAATATGAGAGGCTTACATATATATATATATATATATATATATATTTAAAATGATTGTGACATAAATGGATTTGGGCACTTCCTATTGTTCTCATGACCTACAGCTATTTATTTGAAATGAGTATTGTTTCTTAAATATGTCAAATAATTTACAAAAGTATTCAGAATTAGTTTCTGCTTGTTCTAATTTTTATATTTTTCTTATTAATAGCTTGTTCTTTCATTGCTTTTCTGATTATTTTCACCTAATTAGGTAGCTACCTTTTTATCCCTAGAACATAGATTACTATATAAAGGTTTCAAAATTATTCTAAATGAGCTAATGATATTACTGTCTTTTAAAAAATCTGATTTACCTATATTAATATTAACATTATTTTTTCAAGCTTATGTATTTATATTTCTTTGTTTTTGATTACTATATTGACCTGGCATTTGGTATTTTAAAATCATTTAACGTAACAGGTTTAAGACATTTCAGTGCTTCTAATTTTATTTTTCATATTGCTTTCATTTCTTGAAAATAATTAATAAACATGTTATTATCCTTCCTTTAAGCATTTTGCTATCCCAATTTCAGATATTTGAATTTAATTCTTTATTGTCATTCATACTATCTGATAAATTACTAACTTAAAGCAAACATAAATCTCTATTAATAGGTATGCTCACATTGCATATATTTATTGAAATAATATTATTTATTTTCTTTATTTTCTAGATTTTCACATTGTTTTCATTATCTAAGAATTTCTCCAAAGTGAATTATATTAAGACATATTTCATGATCTAATATATGGCTAATTTTACATCAACTCATTGAGAAAAATATGCATTCTCAGAAAAAAGTATGATATATAACTATTCTGTTGTTCACATCTCCTTCACTTCTCATTTTGTTTACCTAAATCATCAGTGATTAAGAGAAAATATTAATGCTGTATGCTAAAAATTTTCACTCCTGTGAGTGTTTTGTCAGTTTTCATTTTATTTCTCAGAAGTTTTTGTATATTACATTATACAATATAAAACATATATTCTTTTTAAACTTATGAATCACATATTTTAAAATTTATTTTTTATCATCAGTACATAGCTGGACCTTTGTATTTTACTCATTATTTTATAAATCTTATATAAGATTGTTTTTACATCAAGACAAGAAATTAAACTTCCATTTCTAGATTGCTTATTAAGCACACCAACCAAAATGTTTTCCCTAAATTTCTCTGAAATTCTACAATATGTAATAGAAAAATTGCTAAATCCATAATGATGCCTTAACCCCCTAACTTACACCATTGTTAGAACTGAAAATCATGGGAAAATTCAGCTGAGATTAAACTGAAAAATAATAGAGATCACAGAATCTTCCACACAGAACTTATAAAATTAAAATCATCTTTAGGGAATAGAATCATTTTTTCCTACTAGAGACAGAGACTCCAACCATGATACCAACATACTAAATGAGCAGAAGTAATGTGAGAAAATCATTAGAGTATTAATTATAAATTATCTGAGTATAAAAAGTTTCTCTTTCTTACAATCTTCAAAGAACCTATAGAACCTACAAAAAAGATTTGTTTCCGAAATGAAACCGTCAGCTATAAATTCAGGATAATTTCATTGAAAAGAAAAAGAGAATAATAACTGCTAATGATTGTTTATTGCTTATGTAGTGCCAGGCTCCATGCTTAAGAGCTTTACATAATGAGCCACCCCAGATGTTAGAAAAGAAAAATTAGACAGATGTGAGCACATAAACTTCTGTCAGTGCACTAGCATTACCAGAATTAATGCTTAAGTTATATAATGGGAAAACATATCTGTAATTTATGCATCAATGTACAGCCTAATAGCCATAATTTAAAATGATCTATAAGCATCGATAAGGTAAAATCATAATCCCCAAATAAAATGGAGATAGGAACAAATTAAGAATACAAATAGACAATAAACTCATGAAAGTTGATTAATCTCACTAATGATCAGAACAAGACCATATGCCATTTTCACCAGATAAAATTGACCACATTTTAAAAGTTAGATTCTAGTGATAATTTATACCAACAATCATGAAGATGGCAGATACTTAGCGACACTTTGTTTTGGTTTACATATGCTTGTTATAAGTTGGAGTCAACTCAGTGACAACTATCAACAGTGGTAATTTAGAAAACAAGATCTTTTTACATTGGTAGAAAAAAATTATTTTTATTAGTTGTTATATTAAGTAAAATACACACATTTC
>NW_006921660.1:8307422-8310761 GCF_000298275.1 Orycteropus afer afer
TTTTCCAACTACCTGTGATTCTTCTTTGTTTCCAACTTTTGCATTCCAGTCACCAGTGATAATTAACACATCCTGATTGCATGTTCAGTCAATTTCAGACTGCAGAAGTTGATAAAATTCTTCATTTTCCTCATCTTTGGCTTTGATGGTTGATGCACAAATTTGAATAATAGTATTAATGGGTCTTCCTTGTAGGCGATGGATATTATCCTATCACTGACAGCATTGTACTTCAGGACAGATCTTGAAACATCCTTTGTGTTGATGAATGCCACATCATTCCTCTTCAAACTGTCATTCCCAGCATAGTAGATCATATGGTTATCTGATTCAAAATGGCCAAAACCAGCTCACTAATGTTCAGGATATCAATCTTTATGCATTCCATTTCATTTTGACAACTTCCAATTTTCCTAGATTCATACTTCGCACATTCCATGTTCCAGTGATTAATGGATGTTCACGGCTGTTTCTCTTCAATTTGAGCCGTGCCACATCAGGAAATGGAGGTCTTGAAAGCTTTACCTTATCCATAGGACTATGGCTGGGTTTACTCAGATGATGCAGATCTTTCCCAATCCTATTTTGAGAGCCTTCTAACCTAACCAGTCTATTCATAAAGTTGTGTGGTAATGTATCAAACAGTGTTTCTTTGGTATTCATAAGGTTTTCCCTGGCCATTTCTTTGAGAAGTGGATGGCCTCTTCCTTCTTCCTAGTCTGTCTCAGTCGGTAAGCTGGGCTGATACCTGTGTACCATGTGCATCCTGTTGGGTTTGAAACACCAGTGGCTCAGCCTCAAAACTCCCATCAACATGTCACCATAGTTGGAAAAACCAACAGACAAGTTTGTCTCCCTGTTGGAAACCTCTTATACCACCCTTACCTGGGTCCCTATGGCTAACTCCCTGTTAGCATAATGACCTCTAAGTTCATTCATGTTATGTTTTGCAGATTCATCATTGTTATTTAGCATAGTATAGAATTACTTTGTGTGTATGTACACAGTTTGTTGATCCCTTCCTCCATTAATGGACATTTAGGTTGTTTCCATCTTTTTTGTTGTTGTGAATGGTACATTGAGCATGGATGTACATATATCTGTTAGTGTCATAGCTCTTATTTCTCTAGGATATACACCTAGCAGTGGGATTATTGGATCATATGATATTTCTATTACTAGTTTTTTAAGGAACCCACCATTTTCCACTTTGGTTTCACCATTTTACAGTCCCACCAGCAGTATGTGAGGGTTTTAGTCTCTCCTCACCCTTACCAGCATTTGCTGTTTTCTGCTTTTTTTTTTTTTTTCCCAACTTTTCTATTAGTTCTGGGATGAGATGTTATCTCATTGTTGCTTTGATTTGCATCTTCCAAATGGCTAATGATCATGAGCATTTCCTTCATGTATTTGGTAGCCACCTGAATGTCTTCTTTGGTGAAATGTGTGTTCTTGTTCTCTGCCCATTTAAAATTGGATTATTTATCTTTTGTGTTTTCAAATTGTTGAAATTTTCTACAAATTTTAGAGATTAATGTCTTGTCTGATATATTATTTTCAAAAAATTGTCCCGTCTGTGGGTTCTCTTTTTCCTCTTTTGGTGAAATCTTCAGATGCGCATAATTGTCTAATATTTAGGAGGTCCTAGACACCCATTTTGTCTTCTAGTGTTTGTGCATTTATGATCATATTCAATATATTCTATCCTGAATTAGGGTCTCTAAGTTTGCCTCTATTTTTATATTTATGATGGTCTTTATGGTTTTAGGATTTACATTCAAGTCAGTGATCCAACTTAATCATTTCATATGATTATTGATCATTTTGTGTGAGATATGCATTCTGTTTTATTTTTCTGATAATAGGTATCCAGTTTTGCCAGTACCATTTATTAAAGAGGCCATGTTATCCTCATTTAATGCATTTTGGCCCTATGTCAAAGATCAGCTTTCCATGAGTGAATAGATTTACTTCTGGTTTCTCCATTCTGTTCCTTTGGTCTCTGTGTCTGTCATTGTACCAATATCAATAAACCAAAACCAAACTCACTGCTGACGAGTTGTATCTGACTCATAGTGACCCCTCCTTGTGTTTCTGAGGTGGTATCACTATGAAAGTAGATTGCCCAAACTTCCTTTTTAATAGTGGTTGGTGGGTTTGAACCACTAGCCTTCTGATTAGCAGTCAAATGCTTTAGGTACTATGCTATCAGAGCTCCTACCAATACCAATACCATGCTTGAATACCATGATTTTATAGTAGGTTTTGAGACTGGGGAGTGTGAAGCATCTTACTTTGTCTTTTTCCTTTAGCACTCCTTTAATTATCTGGAATCTCTTTCCTTTGCATATTAATTTTCTGATTAATTTTTCCACCTTCTTTAAAGAAAGATGATGGAATCTGGGCCAGGATTGCATTATATTTGTAGATCACTTGGGAAATATTGAAATTTTTAAAATGTGAAGTCATCCTGTCCATGATCACGGTATAGTCTTCCACTTATGTAGGTCTCTATTGGATATTTGTAATGTTTTAAAGCATTCTTGGTACAGATCTTTTGTGTCTCTAGTACGATTTATTTCTAAGTACTTCATCTTTTGGTTGGTCATAGTAAATGATACTGCTTTCCCTGTTCTGTTTTCAGAGTTCTATGCATTAGTGTAAAGGAATCTGACTGATTTTTGTGCCCTGCCACTTTGCTGATACTGTCAAGTTGTTCCATTAATTTTTGTACTGAGACTTTGGGATTTTTTGTGTATAAGATCATATCACATGCAAAGAAAGATAGTTTTGCTTCTTTATTGCCATTTTGGATGTCTTTTATTTCCCTTTCTTTTCTTTTTGCTCTGGCAAGGACTGCCAATACAATATGGAATAGGAGCAGTAATAAAAAGCATCCTTGTCTGATATCCCGTTTATAAGGGGAGTCTTTCAGTCTCTCCCCAGTGACAATAATGTGAAGCATTGTTTTTGTATATATGCCCTTACATTGAGGAATTTCATTTCTATACTTGTTTTGTTCGGTGTTTTTATTAGGAATGGGTGTTGGATTTTGTCAAATGCCTTTTCTGTGTGGAATGACATCATCATGTAGTTCTTCTCATTTGTTTTAGTTATGTAATGAATTACATTGATTATTTTTCTAATGTCAAACCACATGTACATAGCTGGTATGAATCCCAGCATTTGTTTTTTCTGCTTTTTTTTTTTTTTTTTTTATTTTTTTTTTTTTTTTTTTTCTCTTAGTTCTGGGATGAGATGTTATTTCATTGTTGCTTTGATTTGCATCTCCCAAATGGCTAATGATCATGAGAATTTCTTCATGTTTTTGTTAGCAAC
>NW_006921660.1:8310861-8315963 GCF_000298275.1 Orycteropus afer afer
ACACATTTTTTATTTATATTTATTTTTATGGCACAAAGAAAAAAAAAAAGCAACATACTTTTCTAGTCAAATGAGGCATTTCTTATTTTACCCTCCCCAACTAAACATCAGAGTGATAGTCAAAGTTAGTTATTTAAGAAATTACTATCTATCCAAGCTATTAAAAAAAAAAAAAATCACTGTGGACAAAATTTAAGAGAAAAACCCAGCAATAATCAAGAGTGATGCTGAAGCCTACTAATACCTGATTCCAGTGATGATTAGAAGTTGTTGGAACATGAACAGGAAACCATAATAAGACAGACCACATTAGTTCATTTGGGTAGCAGATGTATAAGCCATTGCCATATCATTGTGTTCTTTCCGTCAACACCAATGCCCCTAAAAAATAACATCATGGTTTTCTAATAAAGACTCAAGAATTTATTTTGTTTGTAATCAATATATGATTTGGAGTTTCAGTTTCCACATTTCTAAAATTAGAGTCCATCACTAGTCTGTCAGTTTGTCAAACTATGATGGTGGCTTACATGTTGCTGTGCTACTGGAAGCTATGCCATCAGTATTTCAAATACCAACAGAGTCACCCATGGTGGACAGCTTCCAGCAAGCTTCCAGATGATCATAGACTAGGAAGAAGGTCATGATAGTCTATGTCTGAAAGAATTAAACACTGAAAACTTTATGAATAACCATGAAACATTCACTGATATAGTGCCACAAGTTGAGCCCCTCAGGCTGGAAGGCACTTAAAATACAACTGGGGAAGAGAGGCCTCCTCAAAGTATAGTTAGTTGATCTTGATGATGTGGATGGAGCAAAGCTTTCGGGATCTTTATTTGTTAGTATGGCACAACTCAAAATGAAAAGAAAAAGTGGTAAACACACAATGGGAATGTGGATTATACCAAGAATAAATCTAGGATATTTGGAAGTCATCAAAAATGAAATGGAACCTCAGTATCCTAGGCATTAGTGAGTTGAAGGGGACTGGTTTTGGCCATTTTGAATCATACAATTATATGGTTTATTATAACCATTGTCATTCATTCATTGTCAGAAAGAACATTTCAAGATCTATCCTGAAGGACAATGCTGTCAGTGATAGCATAATACCCATAAGACCTACAAGAAAGACCACTTAGTATGACTATTATTTAAATTTACACAATAACCACTAAATCCAAAGATGCATAAACTGAAAAGTTTTACCAACATCTGTAGTCTGAAATTGAGTAAAATGGCAATGAAGATTTATTGAAAATTACTGGTAATTGTAATGAAAAGTTGGAAACAAAGAAGAAACATTGGTAGTTGGAAAATGTGATTTTGGTGACAGAAATGACAACAGTGATTGATAGAATTTTGCAAGATCAACAGCTTATTTATTGAAAATACCTTTTCCAATAACTTCAATGGAAACTATACACATGGACCTCGCTGAATGGAATACACATGAATCAAATTGACTACATTTGTGGGAAGAGAGGACAGAGAAGCTCAATACCATCACTCAGAAGGCCAGGAGCTAACTATGGAACAGATCATCAATTGTTCATACGCCAAGTTTAAGTTGAGGCTAAAGAAAATCAAAACAAGTCCATAAGAGCCAAAATATGACTTTGAGTATATCACACCTGAATTTAGAAACTATCTGAAGAATAGATTTCAAGTACTGAACACCAAAGACTGAAGACCAGACGAGTTGTCGATAGACATCAAGAACATAATTCATGAAAAGAGCAGAAAGTCATTAAGGACAGAAAAGAAAGACAAGACCAAAATGGATGTCAGAAGAGACCCTGAACCTTCCTCTTGAATGGAGAGTAGCTAAAGGAAATGGAGAATCATGAAAGAGCTGAATGGAAAATGTCAAATGGTAGCTTGTGAAGACAAAGTAAAGTATTGTAATGAAATGTACAAAGACCTTGAGTTAGAAATTCAAAAGGGAATAACATGATAGTAATTTCTCAAGTTGAAAATTGGAGAAATTCAACAACACTCAAAGCATTCACTTATACATGCCAGGAGATTTGGAAGACAGCTACCTGGCCAACTGACAAGAAGTGATCCATATTTGTGCACATTCCAAAGAAAGGTGATAAACAGATGTGGAAATCATTGAGACACATCATTAATATTACACGCAGTAAATGTTTGCTGAAAATAATTAAAAAACGGTTGCTACAGTACATTGACAGGGAACCACCAGAAATTCATGCTGGATTTCTAAAAGAATTTGGGATGTGGGATATCATTGCTGATGTCTGATGGATCTTGACTCTAAGCAGAGAATACCAGGAGAATGTTTTGTTGGGTTTGGTTAACTACGCAAAGGCATTCTACTATTTGGATCATGACAAATTGCACATAACATTGCAAAGAATGCGAATTCCAGAACAGTTAATTGTGCTCTTGAGGAACTGTACATAGACAGTAATTTGTAAAGAACCAGGAGATACTACATGTTTTAAAATCAGGAAAGTTTTATGTGGCAGTTAAGGTTATGTGTCATCTTGGTTAGGCTTGGTTCTGAGTGGCTGGGCAGCTGGATGTAGTTATTGCCCAAGATGAGACTGCTAATCAACTACATAGTGGAATCTACTGTGAGCAGGTGAGTAGCTGCTTTAGGGATGTGGTCTCCACCCAGTATATAAGGAGAAACTTTAGGAGTGATCTGTAACTTTGGCACACTTGAATCCTACATGTAGCCAAGTTGTTGTTCATCAGCTTACCATGTTGTCTGCCAATCTTGGGACTCTTAATTGACTTGAATCAGTGGCCTGCTGTGTGGTTAGGTACTTTCAGGACTGTGTCTTTTCACTTGTCAACTGTGGGTTTGTCAGGCTCAGCAGCCAGCAGCTGCCTGAGTAAAGAAATCCTCCAGCTTCAGTGGGCCAGGAGCAAAAGGCAGAGCTGAAGTCCAAGGTCAAAGGGTATTCACCCAGCCCTTAGACCCTGGCACTTTGAACTCAGACTTCTAGCCTCCACAACTGTAAGAGAATAAACTCCTGTTTGTTAAAGCCATCCCATTTGTAGTATTTTTTAATGTTAGAACAGCACAAAATAACCAAAACAGTGTGTATCATGGTTGTATCTTTTCACCACATTTCCTCAATCTATATTCTGAGTAAATAATCTGTGAATCTAGACTATGTAAAGAAGAATGTGGTATCAGAATTTAAGGAAGAATCATTAACAATCTGTGAAAAGCAGGTGGCAAAACCTACCGTGCTGAAACAGAGGGATTGAACTTACTAATGAACTTACTAATAAAGACCAAAGACTATGGCCTTCAGTATGGCTTATACCTCAACATAAAGAAAGCAAGATCTTCACAAATGGACCAATAAGGAACATCATAATCAATGGAGAATATATTCTAGTTTTCAAGGATTTCATTTTACTTGGATTTACAATCAACACCCATGGAAGGAACAGTCAAGAAATCAAATGATATATTACTGCTTAAAGTGTAAAAAAACAAAGATGTCATTTTGAAGACGAAGGTGTGCCTGACTCAAGCCATGGTCTTTTCGATAGAATCATATGTATGCAAAAGCTGTACAATGAATTAGGATGATCAAAGAATAATTGATTAGTTTGATTTATGGTCTTCATGAAGAACATTGAATGCACTAATGACTGCTAGAATGAATAAATCTGTCTTGAAAGCAGTACAGGCAAATTCTTATTAGAAAAACATGGTGAAATGTTTGTCTTGCATACTTTGTTACTTTGTTCATGTTATTAGGAGGGACCATTCCCTAGAGAAGGACACCATACTTGGTAGAGGGTCAGCACAAAAGGGGAAGACCCTCAATGATATTGATAGACACAGTAGCTGCAACAATGGGCTCAAGTGTAGCAACACTTGTGAGGACAATGCAGGACTGGGCAGCATTCCTTTCTGTGGTATGCAGGGTTACTATGAGTTGGAACTGACCCCACTGCACCTAACAACAACAACAAAACAAAGTGGGAGTTCATAATACTAACCACACAAAATTTAAATTTAGAATAAATTAGATGCCAATGAATATGTCTATCCCATAGACTTCACATAGCAGACACTGCATATAGACTGTAATCATGAATCTGAAATTAAATAGTCAAAAATCAAAGAAAGTTTGCCATTTTATTTTCCATTTTTCTGTTCAGTTAATAGATGAACAATACACTCAAAGACCTCATTCCTAACTATAACATTAGAAGAAGTTGTTTCCCCCCCACACACACACTCAGGTTAATATGACTCTACCTTCTAGTTAGTGTTTTACCCTCCCTTCTCCACCCAACTCTAGTTACTATCAAAGAGTATTTCTTGTTTTATGAAACTCTTTTCTTGACTTTTAATGACAGTTGTGTTAGACTGGGTTTTCCAGGGAAACAAAAACCAGTAAAGCTTATATACGTGTATATATAGAGATAAATTTATCTTAAGAAAATGTCTCACACACTTATAGAAGCTGGAAAGTCCAAAGTTCGTGGATCAAACATCAAGCTGGAAGCTTTTCCTGGCTCTTGTAACCACAGGGGCCAAGGAGCTCGAGGTTGGCAGCTAGTACACTGGCTGTTGACTCCAACAAATGACGAATCCAAGATTTCCAGGCCGAATGGTACATTGTTCACTCAAGGACAGTTGTAGGCAGCACACAGAATCCCAATCCACAGAAGAATGTCTCTCTTTCCAGGATGTCTATGGATATACTGGAAGCAGGCCACACCCCTAGGGAAACTCCCTTTCAACAGATTGGCCACTCAGAACATAGTCATCTGATTCCATCATGGGAACAACTACACCACAACAGCTCAAACCACACAGAATTGTGCTCCAGTCAAGTTGACACACAGCTCCAACTATCACAACAGTGATCTCACATTATTTGTTCTTTTGTGACTGATTAACTTCTGTTAGCATGTTGTTGTTGTTGTTAGGTGCTATCGAGGTATTTCCGACTCATTGTTGTTGTTGTTAAGTGCCGTCGAGTTGTTTCCGACTCATAGCAACCCCATGCACAGCAGAACGAAACACTGCCCGATCCCGCACCAGCCCCACAATCCCTGCTATACTTGATCCCATCATCGCAGCCACCGTATCA
>NW_006921660.1:8321827-8335421 GCF_000298275.1 Orycteropus afer afer
TTTTTCTAATGTCAAACCACATGTACATAGCTGGTATGAATACAAACATTTTTTTATTCTGCTTTTTTTTTTTTTTTTTTTTTTTTTTTTTTTTTAATTTTTCTCTTAGTTCTGGGATGAGATGTTATTTCATTGTTGCTTTGATTTGCATCTCCCAAATGGCTAATGATCATGAGAATTTCTTCATGTTTTTGTTAGCAACCTGAATGCCTTCTTTGGTGAAATGTGTGTTCATGTTCTCTGCCCATTTTTACATTGGTTTATTTATTATTTTTGTTTTGATGTATTCTTTTTTTGATTTATTGTTGGAGTCCATAGGCTAGGATTTTCTTAAGAAGTGTTTCTTCTATGTTCATGAGTGATATTGGTCTATAATTTTATTTGTTAATGGTGTCTTAACCTGACTTTATTGTTGTTGTTTTTATGTGTCATCGAGTCGGCCCTGACTCATGGCGACCCCTCCTTGGGTTTCCAAGTCAGTATCACTACAGAAGTAGATTGCCCCATCTTCCTTCCAAGGAGTGGCTGGTGGGATTGAACCACCAGCCTTCTGGTTAGCAGTCAAATGCCTTAGGCACTATGCTACCAGAGCTCCTGACTTTGGTATCATAGATATGATGCTTCATAAAATGAATTAAGATATACTCCCTCTTTTCAATATTTTAGAATATTTTGAATAGAATTGGTGTCAACTCCTTTCTAAATGTTTGGTAGAGTATGTCAGTGAAGTCATCCAGGCCATAATATTTTTTTGTTGTTGTTCCCTGTTCAATTTATTCTATTGCTGTAATTCTGTTCAAATTTTCTACTTCAGACTGTGTCAGTTTAAGTGAGTAGTGTGTTTCTAGACATCTGTTCATTTCTTGTAGGCTTTCAAATAATTCAAATTTGTTGGGGTTTAATCTTTCATAGTATCCAATGTTATCATTTTCATTTCTTTTGGTTCTGTTGTGACATCTCCCATTTTACTTCTTATTTATGTTTTTTGCATCTTCTCCTACTTTACTTTTGTTAAATTGGACAGTGATGTGATGATTTTTATTAATCTTTTCAAATAATCAACTTCCAGTCCTATTTATTCTTTCCATTGGTTTTCTGTTGTCATTTATTTCTTCTCAAATTGTCATTATTTCTTTCTTCTTATTTTCTCTTTTTTTTCTTTGGTCTTTCTAAGTGTTGGAGATATTGTGTTAAAGGGTTGATTTTTGCTCTTTCATCTTTTTTGATGAATGCATTTATTGCTATAAATTGCCCTCCCTCTGATCACTGCTTTTGCTGTGTCCCAAAGATCTGGTATGCTGTGTTTTCTTTCTTATTTAACTCATCAAATTTTTAATTTCTTTTTTTATTATTTCTATTACTCAATAGTTTTTAATCAGGGTGTTTTTCAGTTTTCATGTGTTTGCTTTCTTTCCCTTGATCTTATTGTTGTTGATTTCTAGTTTTACAGCACTGTGATTTAAGCAGATACTTTGCAGTATTTCAATGTTTCTAAAATTTATTGAGCTTTGTTTTGTGGCCTAAAATACAGTCAATTCTGGAGAATGTTCACTGTGCACTAGAAAAGAGAGTATATTTTGCTGTTGTTGAGTGAAGTGCTCTGCATAGGTCTATAACATCCAGTTGGTTGATTGCATTGTTTAGTTCTGTGAGTTTTCTTTTTTTTTCTTTGAGATCTAATTATACAAACTAATGGAGATAACTGTATATTAAAATACTGAATTTGTCTCAGCATATCTGTGCTTCATTTATTCTTCTTTGGATATACATGATTTATACCCATGTTTTTATTTCAAAATGATGTTTTATAGATATAATGATCTTGATCAGTTTAAAAAACCTAATATGCAATATTTTAATAATTTGGTAGCAATTTAATCCAAGAGTTTTGCCCTTGAAAAAATATTAGCCCCAACTTAGGCATATTTATATGTTTGTTGTTGTTGTTATATGCTGTTGAGTTGGACCTGACTCATAGCGACCCCTCCTTGGGTTTCCAAGGTAGTATCACTACAGAAGTAGATTGCCCCATCTTTCTTCCAAGGAAAGGCTGGTGGGTTTGAACCGCCAGCCTTCAGGATAGCAGTCAAGTACCTTAAGTACAATGCTACAAGAGCTCCCACATGTTTATATAAATTATTAAAAGAGTATTTATTGACACATGATTATAAAAGTATTGTGATAGTGTAGATATTTATCTCATAAACACTCCTGAATCAAAGTGCTGAAAATTTCTTTTAGTGTGTGTTTGCTTTAACCTTGAATAATGATTCTTTCAAATATACATATGTCTTATATATAAGAATATGCCCAGTCATGTTTGTAACATATCTTCTTCAATCATTTTACAAATAATATTTTTGGAAATACATGGGGGATATTCTGAAGCATGTGCAGCTAGTCTCTCCCTTAATTTTATCACATGTAGAAGGAAACAACTCAGAAGCTAGTTTTCCTATGAATAGTAAACATTTGGAAAAATAAATGTATCACTAACAATATCACATAGTTAATTTCTACTCTTAAAGGTGAATGGTTCATATGATTGATCAACTTTTAAAGTAATTTTATGACTCCTAAGTAGAATAGAATAAATTAAAAATAGATTACATTATATTACCATAGAAATATTACTAAAGTATTTTTAATGAGTTGAGTTAAAACTGTGCCTTTACATTAAATCTACATTGTTTTACTTCATATTGACTTTCTTTCCTTCTATATTAATGCCATCAATTAAATATTTATCTTTACCCTTTCTGCAATGGACTTGGAGTCAAAATACAAGATCATAGCTGTGCTAACCCTTCTTTGTATCTTCTCTATATATACAACAGTGGTAACACCTAGTTTACTTTCCTGAAATTATCAGCATCTTAGTGTAACATTATGTGAGAAAGCAAATTTTAAAGTGTAAACCACTATATAAATGTGAATTGTTACTTAAAAATAGATTTAACTGCTAATTTATGCTGTACTTCTAAGATACCTGAGAACTATTACTTTATAGATCAAAACTCAACAACAGAAGCTCCAAACATTTTCCATCTCCTGAGAAAATAAAAGTAACTCCTAGAAGATATGTACCTTCCTTTTCCATTTGCTTTTTACTGTTTTTTTTTTTCCTGTAACTGTTGTTTTGTGTACCATTCCTAGAAGTAGTATTGAACAATATTATTACAGTGTTATTTTCAGAATGTATTCTAAGTCCATGTGAGCCAGTGAACAATAAACATAAAAACCTTAGAGCAGGTATTTAATAATCTTTCTAACTTAAATATTTCATTAAATGTTGCCAGATGTTTTGGAGGAGAGTGCATAATGCTAGTAAAGTTTAACCAAGTTAAATTTTTCTATTGATGAAAAGCCAAACCCAGCAATAAATTTCAAAATTATTACATTTCTATTAACACATTTATAGTGATCTTTGTCACTCAGTTTGAAATCTACACTTACATGTCAGCTACAAGACTTTTCTTAGATCCCCATATTAACTAGTTATCATGTTACCTTTCATGAAAGTGACTCTTGTCTACATTTTCTTAAGCCTACATTGCTATCATCTTAAGTCAGAAACATATTAACTACTGCTTATTTTTAGCTAACAAAAAAACTTCTGAATGGTCTTGTTACACAAAAATCACAACTCTTCAAATATATCCTGCTGTCCAAAGAATCTGAGGAGGCTCACTTGAGGATCTTCAAGTTTACAAGCAATTTGAGGTCAGTATTATATCATACAAAAATTTGTATGCATGACATTATAGGGGATAATGTATGTTTTTAATAAGTATTTTTGCTAAGTCACAAAATATGTCTAAGGTAATGGATCACATATATGTAGTCATTATCTTACGTCAAATGGATACACAATTTTATTAAAGAAATATAAATCTTTTAAAATAATCAAATTATGATTGCTGACATTAACACCATCAAATATTCAAGTAGCTTGGAAAAATAGATCAAAACATTTCTGCAAAAATAAATTAATAAAGATATCTTCCCCCAATCAGTACACTAGCTAACAAATAAAAAGTACATTTGGAAATTAAAACAAAAACTCCTTTTATTTAATTTATTTTTTTAACTCCAGTTTATAAAAAATTCTTTGTGAAATCTGACTTTTAAAAATATTTAAGTAAAAAAAAGAAGTATTAAAATAGCATAAATAATGTATTGAAAGATGAAGGAACTGAAATTGTGGATGTCATTTCTTTAAAAAAAACAGGTATGATCATTTTATAGACAACTATATAACAGCACACTCAAAAATTTTGATTCAAACATTCTTTTGAAATGTAAGTTACTATAAAGAATTAAGGAAAAGGTAGAAAATTGAATAGATCAATAATGAGAAAAATATTTAATTATGAAACATCTATATCTAAAAGTCATGAATTCAGAGGGAGTTCCAGTAAGATGGCAGAATAGGCAGGCAAACTACACAGACCTCTTCTACAAAGAAAAAGGGAACCAGTTGATACAGGTACAGAAGATATTCCTGGAGCCCTGAGCTTTGAAAGGAAGGATGCAAAAGTGAACTAAACTCCAACCAGTAGAAGAACCTACTTGAAAATACTTTAAAAGGAGACATACGGAGCTGTGACTGCCAGTGATCCTGACAGCACAGACAGCTTGGATATTGCCAAATGGACATAAGACCTAAGAATTAACCTAAAAATTGGTCCTGCTAACCAGGGGCTGCACAGAGGACTATACCAGTGGCTGGTGAATACAAGGGGAAGCAGTGAAGAGGGAAATGGGTCGAGCAGTGGACTTCTGGCTGTCTGGAGGGCACAGCCATTTTGAATGTTTACAAGTGGTTTGACCATTTTGGATATTTAAAGCAACAATATTCTCTCAGATTCCAGGGACCTAAGAATAGGCTCCACTTGCTGGGTACTGCAAGGACATTCCAGACATGAACAACTAGAAAGATGCTATATTCACTCATTACTCTTACATCCCCAAACCTCTTGGTGAATGGAGGTGCACCCATCCCACCCACCTTCTGGGCCAGCAGGAATTCCTCAGAGTCTGTGTGCTCTAATGGAGCTTGGGTACTCTGCCCTACCCTGCCTTGATTTTTATCCATTTTTTTCCCCCAGTTAGTTTTCTTTTTTCTGTTTTGAAATTATCTTCTTCTTCTTCTTCTTTTCTTTTCATACTTTTTATTACTCTTCTTCTTCCCTTCCCAGGTTCTAGTTTTTAGCTTTTTCTCTCTTCCCTGCTCCTGGTTTCCATTTTCTTTTCCCTTTGGTTCTCTCCATTACTTTTTTTTTTCCCCATTATTTTCTTCATTATTCTCCTACTCTGCCTCTTTTCTCTTATAGTCCCCTCCCAAGATATTGTGGGTTTTTTCTCTCTTTTTCTATGTCTATTTTTTTGACTTTTAAAGTATTACTTTAAATACTTTCTCTCATTTATTGCCTTTCCTCTTTGTATTTATTTATTTTTTCACTTTTTGGTGATTGTTCCTGTGTGCTTCTGCAGTGTATTATTTATCCACTTGCTTTTACTTTTTGAATGGTTTTTTGATTGTTGTTTTTGTCTAACTGAATGGGAGACACAAAACATGCCAATATTATGCAACCACACACACACCTCCTGCAGCTGCACTTATTGAATGAGAGCTACCAATTCCTTCTCCACCAGCTGGCCAAGCATAAATGACCACCAAGAAAAGCCTGACTCACCCTTAACTGCTCTTCACAATCAGTTAACAGATCTATGAAGACACTTATTCTCTCATAATCATCAGGAGATTAGGTGGTGAGTGCATAAATGCTGCCAACTAACAAACAGAGGAACATAGTACCCTACTTACTCAGATACATTGTTGTTGCTGTTATGAGTGGTAGAGTCAGACCCGACTCATAGTGACCCCTCCTTAGGTTTCTGAGGTGGTATCACTATGGAAGTAGATTACCTGACCTTTGGCTGAAGAGTGGCTGATGGGTTTGAACTGCCACCCTTCTGGTTAGCAGTCAAGTGCTTTAGGCACTATGCTACTAGAGCACAAAAAAAAAAAAAAAAAAACCATAAATAATAAATAAATAATAAGAAGAAAACAAGAATATAAGGTGAGTCACTCTAACATGGAATCAGCAATTAAATATAACTACAACAACATCACAAAGCCTCAGAGACAACAGATCATCACCATCTACAAAAAGAATCAAGGTAAAGTGGTAGAAACAAAGAAGCAGGATATAGACCCAGAACACATCCTTGAGGAAGAAGAAGCATTGGATTTCCCTGATAGGAAATTAAAAAGAATTATACTTAGGTACTATCAAAGGACTGAGAGACAGATCAAGGAAAACACTGACCAAACTAAGGAAAATAAAGACAAAACCCTAGAACAATTTTGGAAGAAAATACAAAAACAAAATAACAAAATAAATGAAAAATTAGAAATGATACAAAATCTACAGATAAAAATCCAGAAGATTAATACTAAATTTTCAAAAATAGATAACATATTGAAAGAGCAAAGTAGTAGGACTGAATCAATGGAAGACAGAAATAATGAGATTGAAAACAAATAGCTGAATATTTCTTTGGAAAGAGATCAATCAGAAAAAATATCAAAACAAAATGAAGAAAGCCTAAGGTTCATGTGAGATACCATTAAAAGGAATAACCTATGTGTAATCAGAATTCCAGAACATGAAGAGAAAAAGAAAACTACTGAGAAAATTGTCCAAGATTTGTTGGAAGAGAACTTCCCTGATATGGTGAAAGATAAGAATATATCTATTCAGGAAGTCCAACAAACCCTAAACAGAACAGACCCTGAAAGAAAATTACCAAGATCTATCATCATCAAATTAATCAAAACCAAAGGCAAAGAATGAATCTTGAAAGCAGCACATGAAAAATAAAAAGTTACTTACAAAGGACAACCAATCACACTAAGCTCTCATTTCTCAGGAGAAACCATATAGCCAAGAAGACAATGAGATGCTATATATAAAAGCCTGAAAGAGAAAAATTTCCAACCAAGAATTATATACTTGGCAAAATTGACCCTGAAATATGAAGGTGAAATTAGGAGATTTTCAGATAAGCAGAAGTAAAGGGAATTTGTTTAAATCAAATAAAGGGAATTTGTTTAAATCAGAGCAATCTTACAAGAGACACTAAAAGGAGTCTTTTGAACAGAGAACTAACAGTAGTAAACAATAAGCAGCCATTAATACACACAATGACATAACCCAGAAACCAACCCAGCTATGGAAGTATAAAAGTAAAATAAGCTTACAAGATTGTAAACAGGGAACCAGAGAAATCAATTGGCAGAAGAGGACAACTAAAAACCAAAAAAGGGGAAGAAATAGTGTAGTTCCAGAACTTCTAAATGGTGAGGAAGTCAAGAGAGTTAGTTGCATGATAGAATGGACTGTCCTAAACTCAGGGAGAAAATTATAAATCACAAGGTTTCCTCAAAGAAAAATGATAAAAATTCACAATAAAAAAGAAGACAAGCACAAATATTTGGTAAATACTAAAACAACAGCAAGAAAGGAAATGATAACACAATTCATAAACATAATGAGCTCAGCACAGAAAATTATATGGAACAAAGAATCCAGGAACACTGTGAAAAAACAACAAAATGACAGCAACAAATTCATTCTTGTTGATAATTATACTGAATATCAATGGGTTAAATGCAGCACTCAAGAGATGGAGAGTTGCAGACTGAATAAGAAAACATAATTCATCAATATGCTTTCTACAAAAGACACATCTTAGAGACAAAGAAAAAAATAGACTAAAAATCAACGATTGGAAAAAGATATATCAAACTAATGGCAACCAAAAAAGAGGAGGAGTGGAAATATTAATTTCTCATAAAATTGACTTTAAGAAAAAAACCACTATAAGAGACAAAAAAGGACAGTATATAATGATTGAAAAAAAAAATTAACTGAACAAGAACATAACCATAATAAATAACTATGGACCCAATGAAAGAACTCCAAAATACATAAATCAGACTGTAACAGACTTGAAATGACAAATAGATCACTACACAGTCATAGTAGGAGACTTTAATACACTATTTTCAATATAAGATAGAACAACGGGAAAGAAACTCAACCAAAACACAGAAGAATTAAACAATACAATCCACAAAATTGACCTTATAGACATCTAAAGAACACTGTAACCAACAACAACACAATATACATAGTTTTCCAGTGCGCATGGAACATTCTCCATGAGAGACTATATGTTAGGCCACAAAGCAAGCCTTAATAAATGTAAAAACATTGAGGCACTGCAAAACATTTTCTCAGATCACTGTGACATAAAATTAGAAATGAATAATAGGAAGATCAATGGAAAAAGAGCAAACACATGGAATCTGAACAACACTTTCCTTAAGAATGACTGGATAACAGAAGAAATAAAAAATGAAATTAAATAAATTCCTTGAATCAAACAAGAATGAAAACACAACATGCCAAAATCTTTGGGACACAACAAAAGCACTGATCGGAGGACAATTTATAGCAATAAATGCATACATCAAAAAAGAAGAAATAGCCAAAATACACACTTGAAATCAACATCTCAAATAATTATAAAAAGAACAGCAAGAAAAGCCTGCAGTTACCAGAAGAGAGGAAATAGTACAGATTTGAGCAAAAATCAATGAAACAGAAAATAGAAAGAATCAACAAGAGTAGAAGTTGGTTTTTTGAAAAGATCAATAAAATTGACTAACCAGTGACAAATTTAACAAAGGAAAAGAGGGAGAGAATACAAATAACATGAATAAGAAACAAAATGGGCAACATCACAACAGAACCAAGTGAATAAAAAGAATAATATCAGGATACTATAAAGAACTGCTGTTGTTACATGCCATCAAGTTGGACCCGACTCATAACGACCCCTTCTTGGTTTTCCAAGGCGGTATCACTATGGAAATAGACTGCCCAACCTTTCTTCCAAAGAGTGGCTGGTGGGTTTGAACCACCAGCCTTCTGGTTAGCAGTCAGGTGTCTTAGGCTCTACGCTACCAGAACTCTTATGAAGAACTGTACTCCAACCAATTTGAAAATCTGGAAGAAATGGATAGACTTCTAGAAATACACTATTTAAGTAAACTAACACAGACTGAGTTGGAAAAGTTGAACAGATCAGTAACAAAAGAAGCAATTGAACAGGTCATAAAAAAATTTACAAAAAAAAAAAAAAAAAAAAAAAATCCGGGCCCTGATGGGTTCACTACAGAATTCTACCAAATGTTCAGAGAGGAACTGACACCAATCTTCCCAAAACTATTCCAAACATAGAAAAGGATGGAATCCTCCTAAAATCCTTTTATGAAGCAAGCATAATCTTGATGCCAAAACTAGGCAAAGACCTCACTGAAAAGAAAAGCTACAGACCAATATCCCTCATGAATACAGATGTAAAAATCTTCAACAAAATCCTAGCCTTCAAACATATCAAAAACATGTATAAAAAAAAAATAATTCATTATGACCAAAACTCACTGCCAACTCACAGTGACCCGTACTTGGCTTTCCGAGGCAGTATCACTATGGGAGTCGATTACACAACCTTCCTTTCAAAGAGTGGCTGGTGGGTTTGAACTTCCAGCCTTCTGGTAAGCAGTCAAATGTCTTAGGCACTATGCTACCAGAGCTCCTCATTATGACCAAGTGGGTTTCATATCAGGCATGCAAGGAAGATTCAACATTAGGAAAACAATCAGTGTTATCCACCACATAAATAAAACAAAGATAAATAACCACATGATCATATCAATCAGTGCAGAAATGGCATTTAATAAAATCTAATACCCATTCCTGATCAAAACTCTCAGCAAAATAGGAATAGAAGGGACATTCCTCAACATAATAAAAGGCATCTATGCAAAACCAACAGCTCACATTATTCTCAATGGAGAGAGACTGAATCCATTCCCCTTGTGAACAGGAACCAGACAAGGATGCCCTCTATCACCACTTCTATTCAACATTGTATAGGAAGTCTTAGCAAGGGCAATAAGGCAAGAAAGGGATATCAAAAGCATCCAAATTGGTAAAGAAGAAGTCAAACTATCCCTGTTTGCTGATGATATGATTCCATTGCTAGAGAACCCAAGAGACTCAGTAAAAAACAAACAAACAAACAAACAACAACAAAAAAAAAAAACTGGAACTAATTGAGAGATTTAGGATAGCAGCAGGAAACAAGATCAACATCCAAAATTCAGTTGGATTCCTCTACACCAGCAAAGAGATTGCTGAAAAAGAAATAAGGAAGTCAATGCCATTTACAATAGCTTTTTTTTTTAAAAAAAAAATATTAATAAATCTCACTAGGGATACAAAAGCCCTATACAAAGAAAACTACAAAAGACTACTTCAAGAAACATAAGAGATCTGCATAAATGGAAGAACATACCATGCTCAGGGATCAGAAGATTGAAAATTGTGAAAATGTCAACTTTACCCAAAGAAATCTATATGTTCAATGCAATCCCAATCCAGATCCCATCAACATTCTTTAATGATATGGAAAAAACAATCACCAACTTTTTATGGAAAGCAAAGAGATCTCAGATAAGCAAAGCACTATTGAAGAAAAAGAGCAAAGTAGGAGGTCTCACACTCCCAGATCTCAGAACTTACCGTACACCCACAGTAGTCAAAACTGCCTGCAACTGGTACAATGACAGACACATAAATGGAATAGAATTAAGAACCCAGAAATAGATCCATTGACCTATGGTCAGCTGATCTTTGACAGAGAGCTGAAATCCATTCAATGGGAAAGAGAATGTCTGTTTAACAAATGTGTTGGGAAAACTGAATATCCATTTGCAGAAAAATGAAATAAGTACTGTACCCCACACTACGCACAAAAAACTAACTCCAGATGGATCAAAGACTTAAATGTGAAAGATAAAACTGTAAAGCTCCTCAAGGAAAAACTAGGGAACTAGGGGCAAATTTAGGGGCCCTAATCTATGGTGGGTCCAGGGCTGGGAACTGCTTTTTGCTTGGGGGCAGCTCTTAATTAAGGTCAGTTCCTGAGATAGATGAGCCTGAGGCTTGGAGGTTGCTTTTCACTTGTGTGCAGCTTTATATTTAGGACCGGGCCAAAAGTAGGTGGGCCCAGGCCTGGGAGCTGCTATTCTCTTGGGGGGTTTCTTTATTAAGGCTGGGGCCTGAGGTAGGCAGGCTGGGGTTTGGGGGCTGGTTTTCACTTTGAGGTGACTCTTTAGTAAGGCCCTGGCATGAGGTAGGTGGGCCTGGGCCTTGGGGGCTGCTTATCGCTTGAGGGTGGCTCTATAAGACCTGGGCCTGAGGTAGACAGGCTGTGCTTGGGGGCTGGTTTTCACTTGTGGGAAGCTCTATTTTAAGGTCATTACCTGAGGTAGGCAGAGGCAGAGGAGTTAGGAACAACTAAGGGAGACAAACTTGTCTGTAAGTTTGTAGTCCTGTGGTAACTTACATGTTGCTGTGAGGCTGGAGGCTATACCACAATGTTGCTAAATTCCAGCAGGGTTACCCATGGTACACAGGTTTCAGTGGAGTTTCTGGGCTAAGACAGACTCAGAAAAAGAAAGAAGCCATCCACTTCTCAAAGAATTGACTAATGAAAACCTTAGAAGTAGCAGTGAAACACTGTCTGATATATTACTGGAAAACTTGAATAGCCCTGAAACATTGTCCAACACAGTGCTAGAAGATGAGCCCATCATGTTGGAAGGCACTCAAATTTGACTGGGGAAGAACTGACTCCTCAGAGTAGAGATGACCTTAACAATATAGATAGAGTAAAGCTTTTGGGACATCCACTGGCTTTTGTGACACGACTCAAACTGAGCAGAAATAGATGCAAACATCCATTATTAATAACTGGAACATGGAATGTACAAAGTATGAATCCAGGAAAATTGGAAGTTGTCCAAAATGAAATGGAATGCATAAAGATTGATTCCTAGGCATTAGTGAGCTAAAATGGACTGGTTTGGGCCATTCTGAATCAGACAACGATGTGCTCTATTATGCCAGGAATGAGAAAATGAAGAGTAATGGTCATTGTCACAAACACTGTTTTAAGATCTGTCCTGAGGTATAGCACTGTCACTGATAGGATAACATCCATACGCCTTCAAGAAAGACCAGTTAATACTGATATTATTCAAATTTTCACACCAACCACCAAAGCCAAAAATGAGGAAGTTGAAGATTTCTACCAACTTCTGCAGTCTGAAATCGATCAAACAAGCAATGAAGATGTGTTGATTACCACTGGTGACTGGAATGCAAAAGTTGGCAAAAAAGAAGAGTTACCAGTAGTTGGAAAATATGGCTTGGTGATAGAAATTAATACTGGAGATTGCATGATAGAATATTGAAAGACCAATGACATATTCATTGCAAATACCTTTTTTCAACAGCATAAGCAACAACTATACACATGGACTTCACCAGATGGAATACACAAGAATCTGATTGACTACATCTGTGGCAAGATGTGATGGAGAAGTTCAATATCTTCAGCCAAAACAAGGCCAGGAATTAAATGTGGAACAGACAATCAGCTGCTCATATGCAATTTCAGCTTGAAGTCGAAGGCAATTAAAACAAGTCCAGGGAGCCAAAATATGACCTTGATAATATCCCTTCTGAATTTGGAGACCATGTAAAGAATGGATTTCATGAATTGAACACCAATGACTGAGGACTGGAGGAATGTGGGATGACATCAAGAACCTCATCCACGAAGAAATCAAGAGGTCATTAAAAAGATGAGAAAGGAAGAAAAGACCAAAATGGGTGTCAGAAGAGACTGTGAAACTTGCCCTTGAGTGGAGAGTAGCTAAAGCAAATGGAAAAAATGAGATAAAAGAGCTGAACCTGATTGGGACCTTAAAAGCTTGCAAGCTGCCATCTAGATGCAACTATAAGTCTCTCCTGGTCCAGAGCAAAGAAGAATGAAGAAAACCAAAAATTCATAGAAACTATTAGTCCTAGCAATTGGTACACCATCCGATCTGCAGCCTATGGACTATTAGACCAGAAGAACTAGAGAGTGCCTGGATACTACTGTCAACCACTTGGAAGGGGATCTATGTAGGAGATGATGGATAGAGAGGGAGAACAATGTGGAACAAAACTCAAAATCATTTGGAGAAAAAAAAAAAAGGGAGGAGGGGGACCAGGTTTGCTGGTCTGATAGAGCCTGGTGGAACCACTGAGACTATGGCCCCTAGCTGCCCATCAGGTCTGGAATTGAACCCACAACTGTGGCTTCCAGCCAAACAGTAGACAGGCATATGAGTTGAACATTTACCTGAGGTAGATACATTCCTTGGAGAGAACAATCATGGGAGGAAGAAGGGCTGCTTATGCACAGGGAGACAGCTCAGGGGCCAGGAGTGCATGGAGGGATGGACACAGGGAAGAGGTAACTATCAGGAGGAAGTATGAGGGGAGATGTTGCATTGTGGTAAATTGTCAACGTCATGAGACAAAGTGTATGTGAACTGCTGTATGGAAAGTGAATTTGCTCTGTAAATTTTTTACTCAAATCACAATTAAAAAAAAAA
>NW_006921660.1:8349027-8373150 GCF_000298275.1 Orycteropus afer afer
AACCTAGGTGTCCATCAACTGAGGAATGGATATCCAAACTATGGTACATACACACAATGGAATACTATGCAACGCTAAAGAATAATGTAGAATCTGCAAGACACCGCATAACGTGGATGAACTTGGAGAACATTATGCTGAGTGAAATAAGTCAATCACAAAAGGACAAATATTGTATTAGTCTATTATTGTAAAAGTCAAGGAAAGGCTTATCTATGGCAGGAAATTTTCTTTATTGGTTACCAGGGGTGGAAGGAGAGGGGAGGGAATGTTGTTAGATAGATAGAGATAAGTATTGTTTTGGGTGAAGAGAAGGGCAATGTACCAAATGTGATGACCAATAGGGTGGCATTGAAGAAGAGAAAGACATAGAGAGGTACATGGGAGGTACAGACATCAAAGATAAACCCTTTTGCACATACAGTACTGCATTTTCAGTGAAGGCAAACATGGGTATATGGATAGATAGAACAGCCGACTGGCTGTACTATTAGGCATGTCTATGAAGTGGGGAGTGTATCTAAGAACATGTATAGGATTGGCAGACAATGGTCCTATAAGTTTATGTGAATGATCAGAATTCCCAGGTGTATAGTAGACTTGACAAGGGCCAAAGTTGTAGTCCCTGCTTGTTCATAGCCAGCTACCCAGAGGAACTGAGTAGTTGTGGGCTCAGGACCATAGTCGCAGGGGATATCAAGCTCAATTGGCATAATATACTATACCATTGTTCTACTCCTACTGTGGCGAGTATTAACTGGGATCTTAAAAGCTAGCAAGCTGCCATCTAGATGCAACAATGGGTCTTATCTCATCCAGAGCAAAGAAGAATGAAGAAAACCAAAATTCATGGAAACAATTAGTTCTCGTGATTGGTACACCATGCGATCTGCAGCCTATACGACTATGAGACCAGAAGAACTAGATGCTGCCCAGCTACCACTGTCATCCACTTGGAAGGGGATCTATGTAGGAGATCCTTGATAGAGAGGGAGAACAATGTGGAACAAAATTCAAAATGATTTGGAGAAAAAAAAAGGAGGGGGAGGACCAGGTTTGCTAGTCCAATAGAGCCTGGAGGAACCACTGAGACGATTGCCCCTAGTTGCCCTTTGGGTCTGGAATTGAACCCACACCTGTGGTTTCCAGTCAAACAAAAGACAGGCATATGAGTTGAACATTTACCTGAGGTAGATACACTCCTTGGAGAGAACAATCATGGGAGAAAGAAAAGTTGCTTATGCACAAGGAGACAGCTCAGCAGGCAGGAGTGCATGGAGGGATGGACACAGGGAAGAGGTAACTATTGGGAGGAAGATGAGGGGAGCTGTTACATTGTGGTAAATTGTGGTCAATGTCATGAGACAAAGTATATGTGAACTGCTGTGTGGAAAGTGAATTTGCTCTGTAAATTTTCACCCAAATCACAATAAAAAAAAGAAAAAAGAAAAAATAATAATACATAGAGAAAAAGCAAAAAAAAAAAAAAAAAATTACTGAACGGAAGATGTCAAAGAGCAGCTCAACAGACAGCCAATTACTATAATGAAATGTGCAAAGACCTGGAGTTAGAAAACCGAAAGAGAAGGACCCACTTGGATTTCTCAAGCTGAAAAAAACTGAGGAAAAGAAGTAAGCCTTGAGTTGTAATATTGAAAGATTCTATGGGCAAAATATTGAATAATGCAGGAGGTATCAAAAGAAGATGGAGGGAATACACAAAGTCACTGTACGAAAACAAATTGGTTGATTTTCACCCATTTCAGAAGGTGACATATAATCAGCAACCAATGGTATTGAAGGAGGATGTTGAAGATGCACTGAAGAAATTGGTAAAGAACCAGGCTCCAGGAATTGACGGAATACTCATTGAGATGTTTCAACAAAAGAATGCCACATTGGAGGCACTCACTTGGTTATGCCAAGAGATTTGGAAGACAGCTGCCTGGCCAACTGACTGGAAGAGATCCATATCTGTACCCATTCCAAAGAAAGGTGATACCACAGAATGTGGAAATTATTGAACAATATCATTAATATCACATGCAAGTAAAACCTTACTGAAGATAATTTAAAAGTGGTTGCAGCTCTATATTGATAGAGAGCTTCCAGAAATGCAACCTGCATTCAGAAGAGAACTTGGAATGAGAAATATCATTGCTGATGTCTGATGGACTTTTAGCTGAAAGCAAAGATTACCAGAAAGATGTTTACTTGTGTTTTATTGACTATGCAAAAGCATTTGATTGTGTGGATCATTAGAAATTATGGACAATATTGAGAAGAATGGGAATTCCAACATACTTGATTGTACTCATGAGGAACCTGTACAAAGATCAAGAGGTTGTTGTTTGAACAGAACAAGAAGATAATTTATCTTTCAAAATCAAGAATGGAGTGTGTCAAGGTTGTATCCTTTCACCATACTTATTCAATTTGTATGCTTAGCAAATAATCCGAGAAGCTGTATTATATGAAGAAGAACATGGCATCAGGTTTGATGAATGTGTCAATTTGGCTAGGCCTGGTTGAGTGGCTGGGTAACTGGATGCAGTATTCCCCATGATGAGACTGGTATCAACTCCATGGTCATGAGCAGCTGAGTACCTGCCTTAGGAATATGGTCTGCTTCCTGTATATAAGCAGAACCTTGGGGAATGGTCTCTAGCTTATGACATGCTTGAACCCTGCATATAGCTGTGTCACTGTTCAGCAGCCTGCTATGCTCTGCTGACCTTGGGACTTTCAATGGATTTGAATCCATGGCCTGCTGTGTGGTTTGGTAACATCAGGACTGTGCCAGCTGCCTGAGCAAAGAGATACCTCTAGCTTCAGTGGGCCAGGAACAAAAGGCAGAGCTGAAGCCCAAGGTCTAGGAGCTTTCACACAGCCCCTAGAGCCTGGCACTTTAAACTCAGACTTCTAGTCTTCTGAACTGTAAGAGAATTAACTCCTGTTTGTTCAAGCCATCTCATTTGTAGTATATTCTTGTCAGAGCAGCACTGGGTACCCAGAACACAGGAGGACTCATTAACACTCTGTGATACACATATGTCACAACTTTGCTTGCTAAAAGTGAGGATGACTTGAACCACATACTGATGAAGATTAAAAACTACAGTCTGCAGTATGGATTACACCTCAATATAAAGATAACAAAAATTCTCACAAATGGTCCTATGAACAGCTTCACAGTAGATGGAGAAAAGTTTGAAGTTGTCAAATATTTCATATTACTTGGTTCTACAATCAACAATGGAAGGAGCAGTCAAGACGTCAGATGACATATTGCATTGACAAATCTGCTACAAAAACCTCTTTCAAGTGATGAAGAGTAAAGGTGTCTCCTGGAAGACTAAGATGTGCCCAACCCAAGCCATGGCATTTACACTCACTTTTTATGCATGTGAGAGCTGGACAATGAATAAAGAAGACCAAAGAAGAGTTAATGCTTTTGAGTTGCAGTGTTGGAGAAGAATGTTAAAAATACTAACAAATCTGGCCTGGAAGAAGTGCAGCTGGAATGCTCCTTGGAAATGAGAATGGCCAAACTTCATCTCACTTGCTTTAGTCATGTTGTCAGAAGAGAACATTCCCTGGAGAAGGATATCATGCTTGGTAAAATGGAGGGTCAATGAAGAAGAGGAAAGTCCTCAACAAGATAGATAGACATGGTGGCTGCAACCATGGGCTCAGGTATAGCAAGGATCATAAGATTGGCACAAGACCGGGCAGTATTTCATTCTTTCATTCTACTGTGCATAGAGTTGCTATGAGTCAGAGATGACTTGACGGCACCTAACAACAACATATGGCATAAATAGACTGTCAAGCATAACAAAATGCACAAACAGTAGGAGATAAATGAATGGGACCTTCTTAAAAAAAAAAAAAAAAAAATTATATATGCTCCCAAAGACTTCTGCAAAAGATTCAAAGGAGCACCTAAAGATTTGGAAAAATATATTTGGCAGCAATATATCTTACAAGGGACTTATCTCTAGAATTTATATAAAACTTAAACATCTCAACAACAAAAAGACAAATAATCCAATTAAAAAATGGGCAGAAGATATGAATAGACACACTTCACTAAAGAGGATACTCAGGCGGCCAAAAAACACATGAAGAAATCCTCACAATCTTTAGTCATCAGAGAGGTACACATCAAAACAACAATGAGATACCTTCTAGACCCAGCACTAGAGGCAAAGTTCAACAAGACTGAAAATAACAAATGCTGGTGAGGATGCAGAGAGATTGGGACTCTTATACACTGCTAATGGGACTGTCAATGATACAAACATTGTGGAAAGCAGTATGGTGATTCCTTAAAAAGTTGGAATTAGAAATACCATTCGACTCAGCCATTCCATTACTAGGTATATATCCTAAAGGAGTGAGTGCCAGGACAAGAACAGATATATGCATACCCATGTTTATTGCAGCACTGTTTATAATAGCAAAAAGATGTAAACAACCAGGTGTCAGTTCTGGTTACCTATTGCCTATTGTCACTCAGAGAAGAATATACCACAAATGGGACGGCCTTAACAAGTAGGAGTTTATTCTCTTACAGTTTGGAGGCTTTACATCTAAGTTCAAAGTGCCAGGCTCTAGGGGCTGGGTGAAAGTCCTTCAAACCTGGGATCCAGCTCTGCCTCCTGCTCCAGGCCCACTGGAGCTAGAGGCATTTCTTCACTCAGAAAGTTGCTGGCTGCTGAGGCTGACAAACCCAAGTTCAACAAGTAAAAGGCACACAGTCCTGATGTTACCAAACCACATGGTAGGCCATTAATTCAATTCCACTGTAAGTCTCAAGGTCCGCAGAGCATGGCAGGCTGCTGAACCGTGACACAGCTAAATGCAAGGTCCAAGTGTGCCATAAGCTAGATACTACCCTCAAGTCTTCTCCTTATATACAGGAAGCAGACCACATCCCAAACACAAATACTCTGCTGCTTGTGGTAGATCCCACCATGGAGTTGATTGCCAGTCTTATCATGGGGAATAATACCACCAGCTGCCCAGCCACTCAACTAGGCCCAGCCAAGTTGACATACAAATTTAACTACCAGAGTGCCCATCAATAGAAGAATTAATAACCAAACTATGGTATGTATAAATGATGGAATATCATGCAACCCTAAAGAATAATGTAGAATCTGCAAAACACCATATAACATATATGAACTTGGAGGACATTATGCTGAGTGAATAAGTCAATCACAGAAGGACAAATATTGTAGTAGTCTGTTATTGTAAAAAGTCAAGGAAATGTTTCTATATGGAAGGAAATTTTCTTTGTTGGTTACTAGGGCTGGGAGAGGAGGGGGTAGAGACAAGTATTGTCTAGACAGGTAGAGACAAGTATTGTCTAGATAGGTAGAGACAAGTATTGATTTGAGTGATGAGAAGGACAATGTACCAAATGTGAGTGATCAACATGGTGGCATCGAGGAAGAGAAAGACATACAGAGGTACATGGAACTTACAGACAACAAATATGAACCCATTTGTACATACAGTGCTCCATTTTCAGTGATGGCAAACATTGATATATGGGTGGATAGGTGGGTGGTCAGGCTAAATTCTTAGCCTGACCTTCTTCTATGCAGAGAGGAGTCTGCCCATGACCATGTATAAGGTTGGCAGACAATGTTTCTACAAGTATATTTGTATGTTCTGTAAGAATTTCCATGTATAAAGTAGAGCTGACAAGGGACAAGGTTGCAGTCACTTCTTGGCCACAGACAGCTACCCAGAGGGAGCTAGCAGTTAGACCTGTGAGCTTGGGAACATAGTCTCAGGGGACCTCAAGCTCAATTGGTGTAACATACCACACAAAAACATTGTTCACATCTGACTTTGTTGAGTAGTGACTGGGATCTTAAAAGCTTGCAAGTGTCCATCTAGATGCAACGATGGTCTCTCATTCATGGCAAAGAAGAATGAAGAAAACCAGAAATGCATGGAATCACTTAGTTCAAGGGGTTGGTACAACATGAGATCCTCAGCCTACATGACTATGAGACCAGAAGAACTAGATGGTACCTGGCTACCACTGTCGACCACTCGGAGGGGAATTTATGTAGGAGATCCTAGATAGAGTATGGAATAAGGTGGAACAAAACTCAAAATCAAAAAAAAAAAAAAAAAAAGGACAAGGTTTGCTGGTCTGATAAAGTATAGGGTGCTGGAACCTCTGAGACTATGGCCCTTAGCTGCCCTTCAGGTCTGGAATTGAACCCACTCCTGTGACTTCCACCAAACAAAAGACAGGCATATGAGCTGAACATTTACATTAGGTAGGTACACCTAATGTAACTGCCTTTCGGATGTGTCCTGCTTCCTGTGTATAAGGAGAAGCCTTGAGGAGAGTGTCTAGCTTATGGCATGCTTGGACCCTGCATGTAGCCGTGTCAATGTTCAGCAGCCTGCCATGCTTTGCTGACTTTGGAACTTACATGGACTTGAAATAATGGGCTGCTGTGTGGTTTGGTAACATCAGGACTGTGCCTTTTTACTTGTCAACTTTGAGCTTGTTAGCCTCAGCAGCCATTGGAGAATAGAAGAGCTGTGTATGCAGACAAAGATATCTTGGGGGACGAGAATGCATGGGAGGGAAGGACACAGGGAAGAGGTAACTATGGGGAGAAAGTGGGAGGGGACCTGTTGCATTGCAGGAAGTTTCAGTCAATGTCATGGGACAAAGTGTATGTGAGCTGCTGTATGGAAAGCGAATTTGTTCTGTAAACTTACACCCAAGTCACAACAAAAATTAAAAAAAAAAAAAAAAGAAAGAAAGAAAAAGAAAAACATCATGAACTCAGAGGGTCTTATAGGCTATTTTTCATAGAAAAATCTTATGAAAATTAAGCTGTTCCAAAATAGAGAAGACAGGAAAGGAAAACTAAAAGAATGATAACTATACAATTTCTATAACCTACTGACCCCCACAAAAAGTTCCTTCAGCTTCATCCTTACTCATAGTGCCCCCTATGCTATAGAGTAGAACTAATTAACAGAATTTTCTGGACTGCAATCTTTACAGAAACAGATTTCAGGGCTTTCTTCCATAGCAATTTTGGGTGGGTTCAAACCATCAAACTTGAGGCTTTCGCAAGTGTTCTTACCTTTCTCAGTTCTGGCGCTACCATGTATTCCAGTGATGCCACCAATGTTAGTCATTGATCAGTAGGCAGTGCTATACTCTTCACTTCTCCCATCTATCATGAGTGTTTACTGTTTCTGAAAGATTTATTACCTTTTTTTCCCACTGATTAACGTTAATAACATTTCAAATAATATCTTCTGAAAAACAATATAGTAGTATATTAAAATTATTAATATGTTTTATTATAAGCAATGAAGAATACTTCATCTTTAGAGAATTTGCTACTCAATCTATAATTACAAAAACATTCAAAAGGAAATAAATAATTCTGAGTAAAAAACAATAGAGAAATGAGACGGAGATTAGATTCCTGGATATTAGTTAATAGAATTATCAGTTCATATAATAAATTAAGTATGACTATAATGATATAGAAATACCAACGGAACTAGAAATAATAAAAACAGAGAGCAGTATTTGAGATAAACTTAAAATTAAATTTCTACAGTTATTAATAGTTTCAAATATATAAAGTATAATTATTATTAAAATCCAATTATTTTATTAAAGTAGCAGATCACGCTAAGCTAAAAATAATTTAATAATTTTTAATATATATATGAACAAATTATTCCATATGCAACACAGGAAGACAAATAGATAGTAAATATATGAGACAACTTTGTTTTTCTGCTCAGGGATTTAGAGAGCTGGAAAATACGTCACTCCCTCCCTCACATACAGATAAAAGGCAGAAAAATGGAAAATTCATAACCTGCCTTGAATTTATAGAAAGCTGAGCTATAAGACATCAGATATTCCAAAATCTATGGAGTGAAAGGCACCTCATGGAGAGATGGGATGTGAGCACTGGCTTATCTTGAGCTTATGTAGTCAGACACCAGTAAGAAGAACTGAACTAGAATAGTTGACAGGTTTATGGAGACTTAGTACAGACTGGCAAGAGAACAAGAAGCCCCTGGGGATAATAGATACAAGGGATCTGGGATGTGCACATTCTTTTCTGCAGACTTTTTATTCCACAAATTTTACCTGACACATGAAGGCTGAGGAGAGTACTGAGAAAGCTTCACTCGTGGTGCAAGTCTTGGGTAAGAGAGGAGCAGCCACTAAGGAGAAATCATAAAACTTTCTGAAAAGTCATTTCCTCCAAGTTTTCCATGAAACAAAAGCCTTCACCAGTGGAGGAAATGGGAAGAAGCACTGTCACCTTTAGGAAATAGTATAAACTCATTGCAGATAGCAGTAAAGAGAATATACTATCATTGATAGTATCATTGGAATACATACCAAGCCCAGAACTATACCTAGAAGAAGGGCAGGAGCACTTGTGAAAGCCATATGTCAGAGACTCAAGGACAATACCTCTGCTTTAATCAGTCTTAAATAGTGACTCAATCAGAACATCAGATAACACCTACCAAACATATATCCAGGCTAACAATCTTTGAGCAAGTGCAATAGTGGAATAGTACTGTGATAGCTGGCAGAGATGAACTCATTCTGATATTTTGTTCAAACAGAAGACCTAAATTTGAGTTCAAAGCAGGCACACAAAATAAACCTCTAATAAACCAGTCCTCATACTAAACACAAGTTATCCCTAGAAGAATTTAGAGTGTAGTGCACTAAGGATAATTCTAGTGACAACAAATCTCAAACCATGCTCATGTCTCAATGAGATTAAAAATAAATCAATAAATAAATGAAAATAGTGCAGGTCTTGCAGAAGAAAATGCATGCTCATTTCCAAGAATGACATTTATGTAGTCTAGTTTCCAGTGTTCTATAGAACAGATCCAAAATTGAAAAACACACAAACATTATGCAACATAAGAAAAGGTAAGTCAGTGAAAGAAATTGCCAGAAGACAAAGCAATCCACAGAACGATACTAAGATATGACATAATTGTTAGTTCTAGCTGAAAGGAAATTTAAAATAACTATAATTAATATGTAAAGACTCTAATTTAATAAAGGAGGAAAACATGCAAAATCAAATGAGTAATTTTAGCAGAGATAGAACCTGTAATAATTGAATGGAAATTCAAGAAATGAAAATAGTTAAAGAAATAAAGAATGTCTAACAAGTTCTTTGGAAAACACCGTGAAGAGGGACAAAGAACCAGTGCATTTGAGTATAGATCAGTAGAAATTATCTGAAATAAAACCAAACAGAAAAGGGAATGAAAAACAAAACAAAACAAATCTCAAAAACAAAACAAGCAGAAAACAAACAAACAAATAACCACCCCCCAAAAAAGAGCAATTAAGTATGTGGGACAATAATACATGATTTATCATATATGTAGGAGCCTCTGGTGGTATAGTGCCTAAAGCATTTGACTGCTAACCAGAAGCCTGGTGGTTCCAACCCACCAGCCACTTTTTGGAAGGAAGGGGTCACTATGAGTCAGAATTGACTCCATGGCAGTGAGGTTTGTTTTTTTTTTTTGGTTTATCATACATGTTATTGGAATTCAAGAGGCAAAAGATAGGGGAGGGGGAAGAAAACAGGACAGAAAAAGACAACCACAACAAAATGATGGAACAATTAGAAAACAGTTGATAACTTTGAAAATTTCAACACAAACATTTCAATAATGGCATTAAATGTGAGTGATCTTAATATCAATCAAAATCTGAGATTATCATATAAGATTAAAAGTAAGACTTAAATATATGCTATCTACAACAAATAACAGCAACAAAAAGTACTTTGCAAGGAAAAACAAAGATATACTACAAGGAAAAGATGGCTAATAATATACACATTGCAAACACTAATCCAAAGAAATCTGCAGCAGTTATATTAATATCAGATAAGGGAGACTTCAAAACAAGGGATAATATCCCTGAATAAGGATATTGCATAATGATAAACTGGTCAGTTCTCAATTAAGACTGAAATATCCTAAGTGTGTATGCATCTACCAAGAAAACTTCAAAATACATGAAGCAATTGACAGCACTGAAAGCATAAATAGCCAACTCCAAAAATTGAAATTAGAGAATGCACATTCCTTTCTCAATAATTGATGGAATAAATTGGCAAAAAAAAAAAATAATATGGATATTGGAAGACATAAAACATTATCAACAAAACTGAGTTAATTAATATTTACAGATTATCAGCCCAACAAGAGAGAATATACATGTTTCCCAAGTATGTGGAACATTCATCAAGGGTGACTAAATTCTAGGATATAAAGAAAATGTTAAATAATTTAAAAAATAGAGATATAGCAATTGGTTATTATAGCATTAAGGGAATGAACTAGACATAACTAACAGAATAAATAAATCTGGAAATCCATAAATAATTTGGAATTAAATAACACATTTCTTAAACCATAGGATAAAGATGAAATCAAAAGGAAAATTAGAATATAGTTTGCACTAAATAAAAGTGAAAATACAAAAGATAAAATTTTGTGCAATGCCGTTAAAGCAATGCTTAGAGGAAATTTTTTAGTATTAAATGTTCAAATTAGAAAAGAAAAGCCTTGAATCAGTACTCTAAGTTTACTCTTTAAGAAACTAGAAAAAGAAAAAATTAAGTGTGAAATAAGCAAAAATAAAGAAATATTAATAATTACTAAATAAAACAAAAAAATAGAAAAACAACAGAAACAAGTCAACAAAATCTAAAGCTAATTCTTTGAAAATATTTAAAATTGATTGATTTCTTACCAGACTTCCCAAGAACAATGATTGAAGACACAGATTACCAACATCAGGAATGAAAGAGAAAAATCTCACTTCAGACCCTAGAGGTATTAAAGGAATAATAATCAGACTCTATGAACAGTTGTGCTCACAAATTAAACAATTTAGGTAAAATAAACCAATTATTTGAAAGACACAAACCAAAAAATGTACATAGGAATATATAACTTGAATAGTCCCATATCCATAAAAGAAATAGAACCCTTCATTATTTTTCTGAAAAAGAAAATTCCGGTTTGAGATTGTTTCCTGGTAAAGTCTATCAAATATTTAAGAAGAAATAATACCAATTTTACAAAATGCAATTCAAAAATAGAAAAAGAGGGAACTTTTTTTAACTTATTTTCTGAGGTCTGCACTAACAAAATCAAAGTACAAACCAATATCCTAATGAATACAAGTTTTAAAAAAAAAATCTCCATCAAAGTACTGGTAAATGGAACTTAGCAATACTTCAAAGAAATAATATATCACTATGTGGTGGGTATATCCCTGGAAAGCAGGGTTGGTTTAATGTGGAAAATGAAATAATGTAATTTATCATAATGATAGACAAAAAAGGAAGCCAAAAGCATGTGATTCTGTCAGGAAATTCAGAAATAGTTCCCACTGCTGTGGAGTTGGATCTCACTCATAGCGACCACTCCTTGGGTTTCTGAGGCAGTATCACTACAGAAGCAGATTGTCCAACCTTCCTTCCAAAGAGTGACTGGTGGGTTTGAACCACCAGCCTTCTGGTTAGCAGTCAAATGCTTTAGACACTATGCCACCAGAGCTTTCAGAAATAGTATTTGACAAAATTCAACAGCCATTTAGCTAACTTAGACTTTAAGGGAACTTCTGAACTTGAAAGAGTATCATCAAAAAACATACACCTAACCTTCCCACAATTTGCAGCCTGTGATGACCCTACGTAAGAGTTCTTCTCTTCATTTTATCTTTAAAGCTGTTTTCTTAGAAGTCACTTTTTGGTCAAAACCATTAGTGGTAAGCAAATGATTAGTTAGAGGTTGTGCTTAATCCTTCTGACCTAGAAAGATTTCATCTATTGCTATTGGTTCTATTTGTGTCTTGGAGACAGTTCTGGTTACCTAGTGCTGCTCTGACAGCAATATACCACCAAAGGGATAGCTTTAACAAACAGGAGTTTATTCTTACAATTTGGAGGCTGTAAGTTCGAGTTCAAAGTGCCAGGCTCTAGGGACTGGCTGAATTACCATCAACCTTGGGCTTCAGCTCTGCCTCCTGCTCCTGGCCCACTAAAGGTGGAAGCTTTTCTTCACTCAGCTGTTGGCTGCTGAGGCTGACACTCCCCAGGTTGACAAATAAAAAGGCATAGTCCTGATATTACCAAACCACACTGCAGGTCATTAATTCAAGTCTACTGAAAGTCCCAGGATCTGCAGAGCATGGTGGGCTGCCGAACAATGACTCAGCTACACACAGGGTTCAAGTGTGCTATAAGCCAGAGACTGTTCCCAAAGCTGTTTCTTATATATACCCTAAGCAGCTACTCAGCTGCTCCAATAGATTCCACTATGGAGTTAATTACCAATCTCACTATGGTGAATAACTACGTTCAGCTGCTCAGCCACTAAACCAGGCCCAGCCAAGTTGACACACAAACTTAACCATCACAGAGACCACAGTTCAGGCTGTATAAGAGTGTAACGTGTTGTTCAACAAGATCCTAGAAATGCAGAAGTTTCCTCCCAGGGGCCATAACCTTAGGCATTCACACAACTTTAAGCATGTTTACAGACCACCTGGGATGATTGATTTTAAACAGACTTTCTCACTATCTTTTTCTCTGATCTCCTATTTAAGCTTTTAGCTGGTTGACCTCAACTGTTAGTTTCAATTAATTGGTAGCTGATTTTTCTATTGTTTTAACAATAATATGCTCCTCTGGAGCATATATTAAGGAGCTCAGGTGGCATAGTGCCAAAGGCATTTGACAGCTAAACAGGTACTTGGCAGTTCAAACCAATAAGTCACTCTGTGGACGGAAGATGAATCAATCTACTTCTGTAAAGATTTACCATCCTGAAAACTCAATGGAGATCACTATGAATCAGAATTGACTCTATGGCAGTGAGTCTTTGGTTCTGGAGCATAGGTTGCTATAGAGTTTGATTCTAGTAAAGTTGGACCTTTGGCAGGTAGAGTGTTACCAGTCTTTGAGGGTTGTGTTGATCCTTCCCTGGACAGACCTCTGTGCTGCGAAGGAGTTTATGGGAAGGACAGAGAAACGGAGAACTCACTCTCCACTTGCTGTTGCATCCAGAGCCTTTCTCTGGATCAGGAGTTTTGTGTATTTGGGGATGAGTGGGGCTGGTGCCAGTGCTCGGACACTGCCACTACTTACCATAGATCTTCGGCAGCCTGCAGACGAGGAGATGAGATCTGCTGATATTCTCTTGCTGTTGAATCTCTCTAAAATACCTAGCCCTTCTGCAACAGAAAACTGAAGAAAATGAGATATGCCACTAGGTTGCTAAGCTAACAGGCACAGACTTCTTGAAGCAAAGAGGTATGAATAAAAGGGGACTGCATTCTTCACCAAGTGCCTGACCAGGATCTTGCCTACACTATGAGAGTTGAGGTGGGAGAATGGGCACTATGTCCTGTTTCTGATCACATCTTTCTTATAGGCCTTTCACAGTACAGAGTAGACCTACTGTCCATAGGGTTTTCATTGGCTGTGATATTGTATGATAGCTTGTCAGGGCTTTCTTCCAAGATGTCTCTGGGTGGATTCAACCGTCAATCTTTCTGTTAGTAGCCAAGAACTTAAAAATTTGTACTATTCAGGGACCAGTGTACATACAAGGGATCATCAGTAAGATTTCTCTTATGCTGATTTTTTATCAGAAACAATGAAATCTAGAAGACAATATGGTTACACATTAAAAATGCTGAAAATAACATAATTGTAAACCAAGAATTCTATATCCATCAAAACTATCCTTCAAAAATGAAGGGCAAATTACAACATCCCTTGATTTTTAAATAAATAAATAAATAACTGAGAGAATTCCCTGCTTGCAGACTGCCCTATAAGCAATGCTAAGGGTCTTTCTGAAACAAAAGGACATGCAATAACACAAATTTATGTTAAGAAAGAACACAGATAAAGGTAAATAAATAGGAAAATATGAAAGACAATGTTTTTGTATATTTTGTAACTCCTCCTTCTTCCTATTAGATTGAAAAAAAACTGCATAAGGCAATAATTATAAATGGTTGATCGTCACATACTGTATAAAGATGCAAATGGCAATGACAGCATAAATCTGGGGATAAGAACTATGTAGAAGCAAAGGTTTGTAAATCATTGAGATTATATTGGCATCAATCCAAATAAGATTGTTATAAATTATTATGTTACTTTTAAGCCTCAGGGCAACCACTAAGAATATAATTCAAAAGTGTAATGTAAAAAAAATGACAGTGGGTAAAAAATGGTACAATAATAAAGAAAAATCTATTTAAAATAAAGTAGAAAAGGAGAAATTGAGGAATAAAAATGATATATAAGTCCTGTGGAAAACAAATAGTGAAATTGCAAAAAAAAAAAAAAAAAAAATTTATTATCAGTAATTTTATTAAATGTACATCAATTAAAATTCAAAAGAAAGTAAGAGATTGGAATAATGGATCCACTTTAAGTAAAATATGATCCACCTATACCATGTTTATAAGAGACTCATTTTAGATTCAAAGACACCACTAGTTGAAAGCAAAACAATGGTGGGGGGGGGATAGGACACATGCAAACAGGAACTAGAAAGAGCTGCTGTGGCTATTCGAATATCAGACAAAACAGACTTAAAGACAAAATTTTTTTACAATAGACAATGAAGGGCATAATTTAATCATAAAATGGTCAATCCATCAAGATACAGTTAACATGAGAAAGCTGACAACTGTGAAAACTTATTAGAGAAGAAAAGTGCAAATATTTCTCATTAAAATAAGTGATAGAAAAGGGCTATGGTTATAACCTGTCAGAAGCGGAAAACTTGTGACATCACAGAATTACTGTGATCTCAAAACCAGATAAAAACATGACAGAAAAACAAGACAGTCTTATTGTGTTCTGTCTCTCAGAATTTGCACTGTATAACCATTATAAACATATAGAGACCCAAATACAAAGAGCAGAAACTGACAGAATCAAGTGGAGAAATAGACTGTTTCATACCACAATTTCAGTAACAGAGCAGTTAGACAGAAGATTCATAGGAATATGAAAGACTCAAAGAAGTATAAATTAAATAGGCCTAATACAGATCTATAGAAAATGCTACTGAAAAAGAGAAAACATATTCTTCTCAAGTATAAATGGGACATTCTCTAGGATATATCATTTAGGCAAAAACATGTCTCAATAAATTTAAAAAAAAATAAATGAAATCATACACAGTATATTCTTTAAGTACTATGTAAAAAATTAGAAGTTATAAAAGAAAGAAGCTTGGAAAATTTATAAATATGTGTGGAACTTCAACAGCACTTCTAAATAACTAATGAATGGATGAAGAAGTCACAAAAGAAATTAGAAAATACATTGAGATGAACGAAGACAAAAATACCAACATAAGATATGTGATGCAGTAAAAGTGGCTCTTAGAGGAAAATTTATAGCTATAAATACCTAAATCAAAGTAGCCTAATCTTCTACTTGGGAGCTCTGGTAGCATAGTGCCTAAGGCACTTGACTGCTAATCAGAAGGCTGGTGGTTCAAACCCACCAGCTACTCCTCGGAAGGAAGATGGGGCAATCTACTTCCGCAGTGATAACTGCCTCGGAAACCCAAGGCAGGGGTTGCTATGAGTCGGGTCTGACTCAACGGCACATAATAGCAATAACAACAATCTTCTACTTTAAAAACTGGGAAAAGAAGAACAAACTATACACAAAGCAAACAGAATGAATAAATAGCACATATTAGAATGGAGATAAATAAAAGAGAGAACACTAAAACAATACAGAATTCAACAAAATTGAAAGTTGATCTTCGAAAGATCAACAAAATTGACAAACCTTTAGTTAGACTGATTAAAAATAAGAGAGGAGATTCAAATGACTACAACTGGAAGTGAAATTAGGAATGTTATTATAGAACTTACAAAAATAAAATGTACTATAAGGGAATATCGTGATCAACTGCATTCTAAAAAACTGGAAAAGGACAGATTTCTATAAACACACAAAGTATCAAAACAGGCTCAAGGGGTGGGGGGGAGTCAGAACAGACCTAAAATAATGAAGATATTTTCAAATAATTTAAAAATGAAAAAAACTTCCAATAAAGAGGAACTCAGTATCATATGGCTTCATTGGCAAATTCTACCAAACACTAAAAGAGGAATTCTCAAACTCCTCTCAAAAAAAAGAATATAAGGAATTATTTTCAAACTCTTTTTTATGAAGACATAATTACTATTGTGTAAAAACCAGATAAAGACATGAAAGGAAATAATACCATAGACTAATATCTCTTATAAATATAGATGCAAAAATATTCAACAAAAAACTAGCAACCTTATCAAGTAGCATATTAAGAGGATTGTATACCATGATTGAATGGTGTTAATCCAGGAATGCAAGGTTCATTCAACATACAAAAATCAATCAATGCAATACATCACATTTATAGAAAAAAATGAAAATTAAAACCAAACACATAAGCATGTAGCTAAATGCTAAAAAAAATTTTAAATTGACAAAATTCAACACTTTCATGAAAAATACACTAAAAGATTAAGAATAAAAGACATCTTCCTCAGTCTAATAAATGGCATCTCTAAGAGCTCTGGTGGTGTAATGGCTAAAGCATTTGGCTAATAGCCAAAGCATCAGTGGGTAAAATTCATCAGTCATTTCCATGGAGAGAAAGATGAGACAGTCTCCTTCTCTAAAGATTTACAGCTTTGGAAATATTATGGAGTAGTTCTACTCTGTTCTATAAGGTTGCTATGAATTGGAGTTGAATAGATGGCAGGTTTTTTTTTAATAAGAAATCCAGAGTTAATACCATATTTTGTGGTGAAAGACTGAGAGGTTTTCCAGTAAGATCAGTAATAAGACAAGAGTGTTTACTAGCTCCACTTCCACTCAGCATTGTCCTGGCCATTCTAGCCAGAACAGCATGATTAAGAAAGGAAAAGAAATAAAAGGCATCCATATTGGAAAAGACAAAGATGTGTATATATATATATATATATATATATATATATATATATGTAGAAAGTGGGAGTTTAGGGGTAGAATTCCTGCCTTCTGTGTGGGAAGCCTGGGCTTAGTTCCAGCCAACATGTCAAGCACAGCCACCATCCATTTGTCTATGGATCTTGTGTTTTGCTGGGGTGCTTAATAGGTTTCATCAGAGCTTCCATTCAAGACAGACTAGTAAAAAAGTCCTGAAGATCTACCTAAAAACAATCAGCCAATGAATACCTTATGGATCATATGTTTGAGATCTCCATTTTTCGGGGGTTTCTTTGAGGGCTGCTAACAAAAGCAACAACAACAAAATAGCAACTACAATAAAAATAAATAGAGAGTTAGATAAACATAGAGTAGATAACATTACCTTATTTAAGGAAACCCCTAGAGAAAACATGCAAACAAAAATCTATTAAACAAAATTCACTGCCGTTGAGTTGGATCCGACTCATAGTGACTCCTCCTTGGGATTCCAAGGCAGTATCACTATAGAAGTAGATTGCCCAACCTTCCTTCCAAGGAGTGGCTAGTGGGTTTGAACTGTTCAGCAATGTGGCATAGTAAAGATAAATATGCAAAAATCAATTGCATCCTATACACTAGCAATAAATAATCTGGAAATAAAATTAAGAAAACAATTCCACTTCTATCAGGATGAATAAAGACAAGTAAAATATATTTAACTAATGCAATAGAAGACATATGCACAAGCAAATAAAAAATCTTGTTGTATAAAAGTAAAAAATAAAACCTCTCACTGTGTTGAGTCACAGCCAACTCATAGTAAACCCTCCTTGGGTTTCTGAGGTGGTATCACTACAGAAGTAGATTGCCTAATCTTCCTTCTGAGGAGTGGCTGGTGGATTTGAACTGCCAGACTTCTGGTTAGCAATAAAAGTAAAGAGGACATAAATAAAAAGAGTAATAATCTGTGTCTACGGATGGGAAAGGTCAATATTGTTAAGAAGCAAATACTCCCCAAATTGATTCAATGCAATTCTTATAAAAATTTCAACTGCCTGTTTTCTTTTTCAGAAATGAAAAATAATTCATCCTAAAATTTATATAGAAATGCAGAAGACCCACTAAACTATAACAATCTTGAAAGAGACCAAAATAGGAGGATTAACACCTTGCAATTTTAAAACATACAACAAAACTACAGTTATCAAAACTGTGGTGCTGACAAAAGGAATAGACATAGATCAATGGAACAGAATTAAGAGTTCAGAGATAAGCTCATTAATTGATTTTTGACATAATAATGAAAAAAAATGGTTTCTAGTTTTAGAACTAAAAAAAAATAGTTCTAGTTTTTTAATGATTTAGCAAGCAATGGTGCTGCTGTTATTGTTAGGCAAGGTTGAGGTGACTCTGACACACAGAGAATCTATGTGCAACAGAACAAAACAGTGCCTAGTCCTGTGCCATCCTCACAACTTTCTATGCTTGAGCCCTTGTTGAGATGACTGTGTCAACTGATCTCATTGACAGTATTCTCATTTTTTGCTGACCATCTATTTACCAGGCATGAGATCCTTCTTCAGGAAATTGTCTCTTCCGACAACATAGCCAAAGATGAGATGTCTGACCATTTTTGCTTGCAAGGTTCATTCTGGCTGCAATTCTTCCAGAACAGATTTATTCATTTTTCTGGCAGTCCATGGGATTTTCAATATTCTTCACCAGCATCACAATTCGAAGACAACTCTTCCTCTATCTTCCTTATTCATTGTTCAACTTTCACATGCATAATAACAGTTAGGCACATGTTAATTTTCAAAGTGACATCTTTGCTCCTTAACAATTTAAAGAGGGTAGATTTTCCCAGTGCAATATGACATCTGATTTCTTGACTGCTACTTCCATGGGAGCTCTGGTAGCATACTGCCTAAGGCTCTTGACTGCGAACCAGAAGGCTGGTGGTTCAAACCCACCAGGCTCTCCTCGGAAGGAAGGTTGGGCAATCTACTTCCGTAGTGATACTGCCTTGAAAACCCAAGGAGGGGTCGCTATGAGTCAGGGCCGACTCAATGGCACATAACAGCAACAAATAACAATGGTAGTAATGATATTGTTTGATAATTTCTAGAGTTGAATCACCTTTCTTTGGAATGAGTACAAATATCAATCTCATCCAGTCAGTTGGCCAGGTAGCTATCTTTCAAGTTTACTGGCATAAATGAGTAATCACCTCCAGTACTGCAACTGTGTGTTGAAACATCTTGGGTATTTCTTCATTTACTGAAGCCTTGTTACTCACCATTTCCTTCAGTGCAGCGTAGATGTCTTCCTTCGATACCATTGGTTCTTGATCATATGCTTCATCCTGAAATAGCTGAACATCGACCAACACTTTTTTTACAGTAACTTTATATATTACTTCCATCTTCTTTTGATGCTTCCTGCATCATTCAATGTTTTGCACATTTGTTGTTGTTGTTGTTATGTGCCGTCGAGTCGGCCCCGACTCATAGCGACTCCTCCTTGGGTTTCCGAGGCAGTATCACTATGGAAGTAGGATTGCCCAACCTTACTTCCGAGGAGTGGCTGGTGGGTTTGAACCGCCAGCCTTCTGGTTAGCAGTCAAGTGCTTTAGCCACTTGCTACCAGAGCTCCACATAGAATCCTTAAATATTGCAAATTGCAACTCGAAGACTGATTTTTTTCTTCAGTTCTTTCAGCTTGAGAAATGTGCAGGATGTTCTTCCCTTTTCATTTTCTAACTCCAGGTCTTTACACATTTCATGATAACACTTGACTTTTTGTTCTCAAGCTGCCCTTTGAGATCTCTTTAGCTCTTTTATTTCATCATTTCTCCCATTTACTTTAGCTATTCTTTGTCCAAGAACAAGAGTCTATTCTAACATCCATTTTGGTCTGTTCTTTCTTTCCTGTTTTTTTTTTTTTTTCTTTTAAATGACCTTTTGCTTTCCTCATGTATGATGTTCTTGATGCCATCCCACAATTTGTCTGATCTTCTTTGGTCACTGGTTTTCAGTGCATTCTCTCTGATGAGGCAACTGGATATCCACACACAGAAGAATGGATTTGAACCTCTACCTCATGCCATGTTAAAAAATTAAATCAGAATGGATTAAGGTACAGAACAGACAAAATCAAGAAGTAATTTAGTAGTTGCCAGTTGGAGGGAGGAAGAAATTATAATTGCCTCCTAAAAGATAGGCTTTTTTGTTTTGGGCATGAGGAATATATTCTGCAACTGGTTAACAATGATGTTTGAACAAAATCGTGAACATACTAAAAACCACTTGTATGCTTTACAAAGTAGACCAGATCCATAGGGTTTCCAAAGCTGTAAATCTTTATGGAAGCAGACTGCTGTGTTTTTATCCTGAAGATTGCATCTGGTGGCTCTGAACTCACCACCTCTTGGTTAACAGCCGAGCCCTTTAACCACTGTGCCACCAGGGCTCCTCTAAAAATGTTTAACTGCTGAATATCTTTTTTTAAATTTTATCTCAAATTAAAATAATAATAATAATATAGCAATTTAGTATATTTGCCTCATGTCTTGTTAGGTGCTGTCCAGTCAGCTCCAACTCACAGCAACCCTATGTACAACAGACTGAAACAGTGCCGAGTCCTGTGCCATCCTCACAGTCCTTGCTATGCTTTAGCCATCATTGCAGCCACTGTGTCAATCCATCTCCTTGAGGGTCTGCCCTTTTTTTCGCTGACCCTCTACTTTAACAAAGGAGCTATGATGGTGCAGGCATTTGACTGCTAATCAGCAAGCTGGCGGTTCAAACCTAACAATCACTCTGGGGAAAGAAGATGGGGCAATCTACTTCTGTAAAGATGTACTACCTTGGAAACTTAATTGAGGTTGCTATGAGTTGGAATAGACTGGATGGCTTTGGTTATTCTTTGTCTAATATGATTGGCCTCATGCATTAAAACTAGAAAATGATCCCCAGTTCTAAACATACTGTCTCATGGCTCTGTGCCTTTACATATTCTATTCTTTATGCCTATACATTTACTTAAATTGTATTTACTTATTTAATAACTGGGAGCTCTACTGCCTTAGTGCCTAAGGCATTTGACTGCTAACCAAAAGGCTGGAAGTTCAAACCCCCCAACCACTCCTCGGAAGGAAGGTTGGGCAATACATTTCCATAGTGATACTGCCTCAGAAACCCAAGGAGGGGTCGCTCTGAGTTGGGTCTGACTCGATGGCAATGAGTTTGTATTTAATTACTAAGTACACTTTACAATTCAGTTTCAATTTCATCTTATGTGAGATATTTCCAGGTTAATATACCTTATTTTCTCTAGGCTATGACTCAACTTTGTATATATTTCCTTAATAGAAATGCTTTCATTATTTAGTTGTATACATCCATATTTGTCTTTCTTTAACAAAACTGAATTATTCAGTAAAAATACAGCATCAATCAAGGCTGATTTTCTCAATAATTATAAATTACATGAGACATTATGAAGTATAACAATCAATAAGTAAGTTATCTTTGTTTTTTATAACTTGTATGGTAAATTATTTAAAATTACATCACAATTTATTTTATATATACTATTGTTTGGTAGCATGGTGGCTAAGGCACTTGACTGCTAACCAGAAGCCTGGTGGTTCAAACTCACCAGCCACTCCTCGGAAGGAAGATGGGGCAATCTACTTCTGTAGTGATACTGCCTCGACAACCCGAGGAGGCGTTGCTATGAGTCGGGGCTGACTCAATGGCACATAACAACAACAACAACATGGTTTTAATATTCAACTTGTACGCTTTTGTACACATGCTGAGCAAATAATCTGAGAAGCTGGGTTATATGAAGAACATGGCATCAGGATTGGAGGAAGAGTCATTAACAACCTGCAATACACAGATGACACAACTTTGCTTGCTGAAATTGAGCATGACTTGAAACACTTACTGATGAATATTAAAGATTACAGTCTGCAGTATGGGTTAAACCTCAGTATAAAGAAAACAAAAATTCTCACAACTGGTTCAATAAACAGCTTCATGGTGGATGGAGAAAAGATTGAAGTTGTCAAGGATTTCACATTACTTGGTTCTACAATCAACACCAGTGGAAACAGCAGTCAGGACATCAGATGGTGTATTGCAATGGACAAATCTGCAGCACAAGACCCCTTTCAAGTGATGGAGAGCAAAGATGTCTCCTTGAAGACTAAGGTGTGCCTAACCCAAGACATGGTATTTTCAATTACCTCTTATTCAAGTGAGAGATAGACAATGAATAAAGAAGACTGAGTCCTTTTGAGTTGTGGTGTTGGAGAAGAATGTACCATGTCTACTAAAGAAGAGTGTACCATGGTCTACTAAAAGGAATAACAAATCTGTCCTGGAAGAAGTGCAGCCACAATGCTCCTTGGAAGCAAAAATGGCCAGACTTCATCTCTCCTACTTTGGTCATTTTGTCAGAAGGCTCCATTCCCTAGAGAAGGATATCATGCTTGATAAAGTGGAGGGTCAATGAAGAAGGGGAAAGCCCTCAATGAGCGAGACAGACACAGTAGCTGCAACAATGGGTTCAGGTATAGCAAGGATTGTGAGGCTGGTACAAGACCAGGCAGTATTTTGTTCTGCTGTGCATAGGGTCACTGTGAGTTGGAGATGACTTGATGGCAGCTAACAAAAACAACAACATAATTTTATATAATTTAGAAGTAATGAATCTTTTAAATTCCACTGAAATGCCTTTATTCATCTGCATTATTTTTCTCTCTGTACACTTATCAAAAGAAAATATTTGTGCTCAAATATGTTTTGGTTACAAATTATAATGCTTTGTGTCAACTGTGAGTAAAAACCATTCTTATTCAATCTAACCTCAAAAAATCAAAGATCACAAAATGAAAAGAAAAAAAGAAGAAAAAGTGTTAAAAATAACTAAATCCAAACACAGGAGCTGTGGGATATTTCTCTGCATCAAACAATGGACAAGGAATGATTAAAATAATGAATGACAGTGTCCAGACAATATGCAACTAAAAGTATTCATGGGGGAGAAATTGTCTAAGCTATTTTTTGTTTGTTTTTGAAGTAGCTATGTGTTTTCAATGCAGAAGGAGATCGAATACATTGATTTCTTCTTTAAAATGTTTTCAATGAGTCGTTGATTCAGATAGTTGCAGAGTGGATTTGTTTATATGTTCAGAGAGTATATGTTTAGGGATAGATTAAAATGAACAGTTTTTGATTGCTAATTTTATCATACAAATCATATGATATTTATTATTTCCTTTAAGTTTTATTTAATTAAATAACATTTATTCTCTAGTATCCAGAATATTGAAGTACATGCCATTTCTATTTGTTTGCAAGTAAATATTTCCTAGCATTGTACAATGTTTCTTAATAATTACAAAATAGGGTAAAATCATTTTTTACCATGAAATCATACTCTTAAACAATCATTTCTTCTGTTTAATTTTTTTTCTTATCTCTAAACATTCTCAATGATGACATTTCATAATTACTTTTGCTTCACGTTATTTCACAAGACGTGCTCAATTAATTCAGTATTCAAGTAGTTATGTTAAAAAGCATGACTTCAAACTTGGTTAGTTAGAACACAGAATGCATTCTTATAATTGATTATTTAAAAGGTGTTTGTAATTAGATCTTTGGCTAGTTATTTTATTGTCTATTTAAAGTGTATTGGTATAAAATGACTCCCTCCCAAAAAAAAATCTGTTGCCATCAAGTTGATGCTGACTTATGGCAACCCCATGTATTACAGAGTAGACCTGCTCCTTAGGGTTTAATGGGCTGTAACCTTCATGGAAACACATCACAAGAACTTTCTTCTATTGCACCATTGGATGGGCTCAAATATATATTTATGTATATAATTAAGCCAAGTGTACAAGAGCCAAAATATGACCTTGAGTGTATCCCAGCTGAATTTAGAAACCATTTTAAAAATAGACCTGGTATATTGAACACTATTGACCAAATATCAGATGAGTGGTGGGATGACCTCAAAGATATCATACGTGAAGAAA
>NW_006921660.1:8375143-8377263 GCF_000298275.1 Orycteropus afer afer
GAGATGCACCTGGTGCATAGGTAACAGCCAGTTTATAGACTGAGACAGACTAGGAAGAGGCCGTCCACTTCTGAAAGAATTGGCCAGGGAAAACCTTATGAATAGCAAAGAAACACTGTTCTTGAATGTAGAGTAGATAAAATGAATGGAAGAAATGATGGAGTAAAAGAGCTGAACAGAAGATTCCAAAGGGCAGCTCAAGAGGACAAAGTAAATATTATAATGAAATGTTCAAAGACCCAGAGTTGGAAAATCAAAGGGGAAGGACACACTCAGCATTCCTCGAGCTGAAATAACTGAAGAAAAAAAACAAACAGGCCTTAAGTTGCAATACTGAAGGATTCATTGGGCAAAATACTGAATGATATAGGAAGCATCAAAAAAAAAGATGGAAGGAATACACAGAGTCACTGTACTGAAAAGAATAGGTCGATGTTCAGCCATTTCAGGAAGGAGTAGATGATCAAGAACTGGTGGTACTGAAGAAAGATGTCCAATCTGCACTGAAGGCACTGGCGAAAACAAAGCTCCTGAAACTGGCAGAATACCTATTGAGATGATTCAACAAATTGATGCATCACTGGAGGCTCTCTTTCCTTTAAGCAAATAAATTTGGAAGACAGCTTCCTGACCAACTGACAGAAAAGAAACATATTTGTTCCCATTCCAAAGAAATGTGAACCAACAGAATGTGGAAATCATCAAACAATGTCATTAATATCACACAAAAGTCAAATTTTCCTGAAGGTAATTCAAACACAGTCTCAGCAGTACATCAATAGGGGACTGCCAGAACGTCATACGAAATTCCAAAGAGGGCATGGAGCAAGGGATATCAATGCTGATGTCAGATGGATCTTGGATGAAAACAAAGAAAACCAGCAAGACGTTTACTGTGTTTTATTGACTATACAAAGGCCTTGACTATGTGGATAATAAAAATTATAGATAACATTGAGAAGAATGGGAATTCTAGAACAGTTAATTAACTTCATGAGATTCCTGTACATAGACCAAGAAGTTGTCATTTGAACAGACCAAGAGGATGATGCATCGTTAAAAATGAAAAAGGGTGAGCATGAGGGTTTTATCCTTTCACTATACTTACTCAATCTATATGCTAAGCAGATAAGCCAAGAAGCTGGACTATATGAAGAAGCACATGAATCAGGTTTGGAGGAAGACTCATTAACAGCCAATCATATGCAGATGACACAACCATGTTTGTTAAAAGCAAAGAAAATTGAAGCACTTACTGATGAATATCAAAGGCTACTGCCTTCAGTATGAATTATACCTCAACAAAGAAAAAAAATCCTATCAATTAGACCAATAAGCAATATCATGATAAATGGAGAAAAAAATTGAAGTTGTCAAAGATTTCATTTGTATCCATAATCAACGCCCAGGGAAGCAGCAGTCAAGAAAGCAAATGTATTGTGTTGGCCAAATGTGTTGCAAAAGATCTCTTCCAAGTGTTTAAGATCAAAGATACTACTTTGAATGCTTAAGGTAAGCACAACCCAAGCCATGGTATTTTCAGTAGCCTCATATGCATGTGAGAGCTGGGCAATGAATAAAGAAGATTGCAGAAGAATGTATGCATTTGAACTGTGGTGTTTGTGAAAAATATTGAATGTATCCCGGACTGCAAGAAGAAGGAACAGATCTGTCTTAGTAGAAGTATAGCCAGAAAGGTCCTTATAGAGAAGATGATCAGACTTCATGTCTAGTACTTTTTTTCATGTTATCAGGAGTAGACAGTCCTGGAAATGAATATCATGTTTGGTAAATTAGAGGCCCAGTGAAAAAGGGGAAGACCAGCAATGATATGGATTGACATCATGGCTGCAACAATAGGCTCAAGCATAGCAACGATTGTAAGGATGGCATAGGACCAGGGAATGTTTTGTTCTGTTGTATATCGGGTTGCTGTAAGCTGGGACTGACTCAATGACAGTTAACAACAGCAACAATACATATATACATATATACACATATACACACACAAAAGAATACACAAACATATATATATGTACACATACATATACATACATATGTTGTTGTTGTTATGTGCCATCAAGTCGGACCCGACTCATAGCGACCCCTCCTTGGGTTTC
>NW_006921660.1:8377718-8387863 GCF_000298275.1 Orycteropus afer afer
ATATATACACAAGTATATACATATATACATATAAATATACATATACAAATTTGTATATACATGCATAAAGATCTCTGGTGGTATAGAGCCTGAGGCATTTGATTGCTAACCAGAAGGTTGGTGGTTCAAATCCACCAGGCACTCCATGGAAGTAAGACTGCAAATCTACTTCCATAAGGATTTATCACCTCAGAAACCCAAAGAGGGTCGCTATGAGTGGGAATTGACTCGATGGCAGTGAGTTTTTTTTTTTAAATATATGCATGTATATATATATATATGTACACACACATACACACACATACATATACATATATACACATGTATAAATATATGTTGTTGTAAGGTGCTTTGGAGTTGCTTCTGACTCATTGTGACCCTATGCACAGCAGAACTAAACACTGCCCAGTCCTGCTAGAGCTCCACGATCCTTGTTATACTTGAGCTCATCCACGCAGCCACTGTGTCAATTCATCTCAAGGGTTTTCCCCTCCTTCATCGACCATCCACCTTACGAAGCATGACATCCTTCTCCAAGGAATGGTCCCTTCTGACAACATGACCAAAGTAGGTGAGACAAAGTCTGGCCATTCTCGCTTCCAAGGAGCATTCATTCCAGCTTCATTTCTTCCAAGACAGATTTGCAAGTTCTTGTAGCAGCCCATGGAACTTTCAGAATTCTTTGCCAGCACCACGACTCAAAAGCATCAACTTTTCTTCTGTCTTCCTTTTTCATTGTCTAGCTCTCATATACATATGAGGTGATTGAAAATACCATGGCTTGTGTCAAACCTTAGGCCTCAAGGAGACATCTTTGCACTTCAGTCCTTGAAAGAGGTCCTTTGCAGCTGATTTGCCCAGTGCTGTACATCATCTGATGTCTTGACTGCTGCTTCCATTGCCGTCGATTGTAGAAACAACCAATGTGAAGTATTTGACAACATCATTTTTTGTTCTCCGTTTATCATGATACTGCTTATAGGTCCAGTTGTGAAGATTTTTGTTTTCCTTATATTGAGGTATAATCCATACTTCAAACTATACTCTTCAATCTTCATCAGTAACTGCTTCAAGTCCTCACTTTCAGCAAGCAAAGTTGTGTTGTCAGTGTATCACAGGTTGTTAACGATTCTTCCTCCAATCCTGATGCCACGTTCTTCTTCACATAATCCAGCTTCTTGGATTATTGCTCAGCATACAGATTGAATAAGTATGGTGAAAGGATACAACCCTGACTCACTCCTTTCTTGAATTTAAACCATTCAGTGTCCCTTTGTTCTGTTCAAACAATAGCCTCCTGGTCTATGTATAGGTTCCTCATGAGTACAATTAAGTGTTCTGGAATTCCCATTCTTCTCAATGTTCCCATAATTTGTTATGGTCCACACAATCAAATGCTTTTGCATAGTCAATAAAGCACAAGTAAACATCTTTCTGGTACTCTTTGCTTTGAGCCAAGATCCATCTGGCATCAGCAATCATGTACCTCATTCCACATTTTCTTCTGAATCCAGCTTGCATTTCTGAAAATTTTCTGTCACTATACTGCTGCAACCATTTTTGAATTATCTTCAGTAAGATTTTACTTGTGTGTGGTATTAATGATATTGTTCAATAATTTCCACATTCTGTGGAATCACCTTTCTTTGAAAAGGGTACAAATATGGATCTGATTAACACATCTTGTTTGGATGTATGGTCAATTTCAGATGGCAGAATTTTATAAACATTTTTAATTTCCTCATTTTTGGCTTTGGTAGTTGCTGCATACATTTGAATAATAGTAATATTAACTGGTAGTCTTCCTTGTAGGTGTACGGATATTATCCTATCTCTGACAGCATTGCAGCAGTGTACTTCAGGACAATGCTGTACTTCAGGACAAACATCCTTTGTGATGATGAATACCACACCATTCTTCTTCAAATGGTCATTCCCGGTTTTCTAATTCAAAATGAGAAAAACTGGTCCATTTTAGCTCACTAATGCCTAGGATATCAATCTTTATGCATTCCATTTCATTTTTCACAACTTCCAATTTTCCTAGATTTATATTTTTTGTATTCCATGTTCTGATTATTAATGGATGTTTGCTGGTGTTTTTCCTCAATTTGAGTCATGACACATCAGCAAATGGAGGTCCTGAAAACTTTTGTTATCCATGTCAGTAAGGTTGTTTCTACTTCAATGAGGCAGCTCTTTCCCAGTTGTATTTTGAGTACCTTTTGACCTAAGAGGCTCATCTTCCTAGACTGTATCAGACAATATTTCTGGGCTATTCATAAAGTTGCCCAGACAGGGTTTATCTGCTAGTCATAAGCCTTCCCTGGCCAATTATTTGAGAAGTGGATGGCCTCTTCCTTCTTCTGAGTCTGTCTCAGTCTGTAAGCTACACCATGTGCAACGCTGCTGGTGTTTGAAACACTGTGGCACAGCCTTAAGGCTAATAGCAACATATAAGCCACCACAGTATGACAAACTGACAGACAAGTTCATCTGCTGTAGCTGTTCTTAACCTCTCCACCCTCCCTTTACCTGGATCTTGCCATCTTGTCATCCCCAGCTTTATGAATAGCCCAGAAACATTGTCCAATACAGTGCTGGAGGATGAGCCCTTAGGTCAGAAGGCTCTCAAAATACAACTGGGAAAAATCTGCATCATCAGAGAAGAACCAACCTCACTGATATGGATAAAGTAAAGCTTTTGAGACCTCCATTTGCTGACATGGCGTGACTCAAATTGAAGAGAAACAGCTGTAAACATCCATTAATAATCCTACTGTTGATTGTGGATCCAAGAAAAATGATATCCTTGACAAGGTCCATGATTTATCTGTTTATTATGATTTTATTGGTCCAGTTGTGAGTATATTTGTTTTCTTTACAATGAGGTGTAATCAATATTGAAGGCTGCAGCCTTTCATCATTATCAATAAGTCCTTTAAGTCTTCTTGAAGCAAGGTTGTGTCATCTGTACATCCCAAGTTAATGAGGCTGCCTGCAGTCCTGATACTATATGTTTTTCAGGACAGTTCCTTGGATTATTTGCTCAGCATGCAGATTGAATAGGTATGGTGAAAGGATCCCATCTGACAAACACCTTTCCTGATTTTAAACCATGCAGTATCCTCTTGTTCTGTTTGAAGTTCTATTTCTTTGTCTCTGTTAAGGTTCTATGATCATCATTATGATTGGCCCATGTGTGGGAGACACAGAGATAATGTTGGTAAAGTGAAAGCTATTATTATTATTTATAAAAAGCAAATGATAAACAATAGGAACAGATGAAATAATTCTGCCTTCGTAAATGTAATATACTCTGACTGCTTGGATCTCACTGTGCTCTGGTTTGCCACTGGGTCTTCCTGGAACTGCCATTGCTTGTCTTCCACGGGGCTTTTCCAGGCCTCTTTCTTCTGGGTCATGCCAGACTGTTCAGGGGATGTTTAATTTGTAATCAGACTCATTATCAAATCTGAGATCTCATGATCTCTAAATATCTTAGCTATCATGTCCCAGGGGCAAAGAGAATTTTCAGTGTTCTCTCTTAGATATGGACTGCAGGATATTTGTTGCAGATGCATTAAACTCCCCTTTGCCCATTGGCAGTTCAAACAAGCCTCATCTCTCATTGCATAGATTAAAGGAAAATAAGTGTTCTTGTCTCTCATATCTTTATAATTTTCTAAAAATGAGAACCTCTCTTTTAGCTGTAAAAAAATCTGTACCTCTACTTCTATCCCACTATCCTAAAACTCTTGTTTTCTCTCCATAACCTGTTTTTTTTATTTTCCCTCTACAGCTTGAAGAATTTTCTCTTGGCAGTGAAAAATATGATGTAGGAGGCAAGGAGTCACATGTCTCCTTTAAATTTTCCAGGTTTCACCTCTTAGAAGTTTTTGAAAAGAAACTCCCCCCCCCAAAAAAAAAAATAAGACTACACCACCCCTACTCTTCACCCCTCATCTCTACCACACCATCCAACAAGAGAGCCTCTATTCACAAAAGCTAACAAGAGGACAGTCACTCATTGGAGGTGTTGGCATAGATACTGCCTTTGAGGACTTCACAAACTGTCACATCACAAAAAAATAAATGATCAGTTTGAAGGAGAACTGTATTTATGTAATCATTTTTTAATGTGATCACAGAGCCCAGGGACAAAAAATTCTTTAACTATTGAATGTTTTACTATTTGGTAATAGGTTCTGTCAAAGATAGTCATTTAGTGTCAAACAATCTTAGTTTCTTTTTATTACCATTTCTGTCAATCACCTGGTCATTCTTCCAATCAGCCAAGGTAAGAATTTATCAGTCTTTCACAACTTCCTTTTCTTAGCTCCATTTTGTAATTTTCATGTCCTTTATTATTATTATTATTATTATTATTATTATTTAAGAGCTTGTTTTACATTCAACGTTATGGGTACATTTAGTTTCACTCCCCATTTACCATGTCCAACCCTAACCCAGTCTTCTCCCCTCCTTGCCCAGTCACCCTCCCCCTGTCCCCCTCATATTTGTGCACTCCTGTTTGTCCTGCATTTCCTCAATTTTAATGTGGGTCCTCTGGTGCCCCATGGTCTATTGCTCTAAGGGATGTATTACCATAGAGTATGTGGGTGTGTCATCCTGGGTTGAGTGGTCTGCATGTACATCTTGTTAACTGTTGGGTTGAGAGCCAGTCCCTGGGGGTGAATTTTATTCCAGGCGCAGAATGTATTCCAGGGCCATAGTATTGGGGTTCTCATCAGATTTTATCTGACCAGTAATTCTGGTCATTACTGAGCTTTTGAATTTTGTTCCACATTTTTCCTCCCATTCTATCCAGGATCTCCAGATTTGATCCTTTCCCGAGTGGTTGTCATTGGTAGCCAGGCACCATCTAGTTCTTCTGGTCTTGAAGGCTATCATGTCCTAGAGCTGATTGCTTCCAAATGTCCTTTTTTTTGGATTCTTCTTTGCTTCTGATGCTAGGTGACCATTACCTCCATCTTAGATCACTGCTTGAAATCTTCTAAGCCCCAGTCGCTACTCACCATTGTAGGATGCTGAACAATGCTTTTATGTATTTTGTTGTGCCAATTGAGTCTGATGTCCCCAGTACTATGGTCCTGAGACTGTAGATTTATTGGATAGATAGATGAACAATGAGAACCCTCATTGTTCTTTAATATGACATAGTATTCCATTGTGTGCATGTACCATAATTTGTCTACTCATATGTTGATGGGCATTTAAGTTGCTTCCATCTCTTTGCTATAGTGAATTGTGCTGCAATGAACATAGGTATACATATGTCTGTTTGTGAGCTATCTCTCACCTCTTTAGCATATATTCCTAGTAATGGAATTGCTGGGTCAAATGGTACTTCTATTTTTGTTTTTTTAAAGAAACACCATACTGTTTGCTGCAATGGTTGTACCATTTTAAAATTCTACCAGCAGTGCACAAGAGTTCTAATCTCTCCACAACATCGCCAGCATTTGTTATTTTCTGATCTGTTGAACTTTGCTATTATTGCTGGGGTGAGATGATATCTCATTGTTGTTCTGATTTGCATCGCTCGAATGATTAATGATTGTGAGCAATTTCTAATGTGTTTGTTGGCTGCCTGTATATCTTCTTTGGTGAAGTGTCCAAGTCTTTTGCTCATTTGTGAATTGTTTTTTTTTTTTTTTTGATGTTGAGGTGTTGAAGTTTTCTATAGATTTTGGAGATAAGTCCTTTATCAGATATGTCATAGACAAATATTTTCTGCCAAACTGTAGGTTCTCTTTTTACCCTTTTGATGAACTCTTTCAATGCACATAAGAATTTAATTTTTAAAAGGTCCCAATCATTTAGCTTCTCTTCTACCTCCTGCACTTTCTGGGTTATACTTGATAATCAATTTATGCCATAAATTAGGGCTCCCAGCTTTGCCCCTATTTTATCTTTGATGAATTTTATAGTTTTGGTTTTAAATTTAAATCTTTGATCCAGCTGGAGTTTGTTTTTGTGTATGGGGTGAGGTATGGGTCTTGTTTCATTTTTCTGCAGGTGGATATCCAGTTTTGCCAGCACCATTTGTTAAAGAGGCTGTTTCTTCACCCATTTAATGAGGTTTGGACCTTTGCCAAAGATCAGTTGTCCATAGACAGATGAGTCTATATCTGGACTTTTGATTCTGCTCTATTGGTCTCTCTGTCTATCATTGTATCAATACCATGCTGTTTTGACTACTCTGGCTGTATAGTAGTTCTTAAGATCTGGGAGTGTGAGACCTCCCAGTTTGTTTTTTTTCCTTGAGAAGTGCTCTGCTTATCTGAGGTCTCTTTCCTTTCCATATGAAATTAGTAATTGATTTTTCCATGTCCTTAAAAAATGTTGTTGGAAGCTGGATCAGGATTGTGTTAAATGTGTAAGTTGCTTTAGGTAGTATTGACATTTTCACAATATTCAGACTACCTATCCATGAACAAGGTAGGTTCTTCCATTTATGTAGTACCCTTGTTGTCTCTTGTAGCAGTGTTTTATAGTTTTCTTTGTATAGGTCTTTTGTATCTCTGGTAAGGTTTATTTTTACATATTTTATCTCGTTAGTAGCTATTATAAATGGTATTGTTTCCCTTATTTGTTTATCAGAGGACTCTTTGTTGGTGTAGAGGAATCCAACTGATTTTTGCATGTTCACCTTGTATCCTGCCATTTTGCTGAAACTCTCTATTAGTTCTAGTTTTTTTTTTTTTTTTTAATTGCGTCCCTTGGATTTTATATATACAGGATTATGTCATCCTCAAATAGAGATAGATTTAGTTCCAATTTGCCAATTTGTATGCCTTTTATTTCTCTTTCTTGCCTTATTGCCCTGGCCAGGATTTCCAATACAAGGTTAAATAGAAGTGGTGATAGAGAGCATCCCTATCTGGTTCCCATTTGTAAGGGAAATACCTTGAGTCTTTCTCCATTAATGATGATGTTGGCCATTGACTTTGCATATGTACCCTTTATTATGTTGAAGAATTTCCCTTGAACTCTATTTTGCTAGGAGTTCTGAACAAGAATCGATGCTGGATTTTATCAAATGCCTTTTCTGCATCAATTGATATAATCAAATGGTTCTTTTGTTTTGTTTATGTGGTGGGTTACATTGATTGTTTTTCTGATATTGAACCACCCTTGTAAACCTGGTATGAATCCCACTTGGTCTGAGTATATTAATTTTTTGATATGTTGTTGGATTCTGTTGGCTTGTATTTTGTTAAAGATTATTTGCATCTATGTTCATGAATGATATTGGTCTGTAGTTTTCCTTTCTAGTGGTGTCTTTCCCTGGTTTTGGTATTAGTGTTATGCTTATTTCATAAAATGAGCTTGGGGGTATTCCATCTTTTTCTATGTTCTGGAATATCTTGAGTAGCATAGGTGTCAACTCTTCTCTGAATATTTGATAAAATTCTCCAGTGAAGCCATCAGGGCCAGGACTTTTCTTTGTGGGAAGTGTTTTTACAACCTGTTCAATTTCTTCTTTTGTTATAGGCCTGTTCAAGTATTCTATCTCTGAATGGGATAGTTTAGGTATGTCTTGTGCTTCTAGAAACTTGTCCATCTCTTCTAAGTTCTCAAATCTGTTGGAGTTCAGTTTTTCATAATAATCTGTTAGTACTTTTTATAATTTCAGTTGGTTCTGTTGTGATGACACTCTTTTCGTTTACTGTTGTGATTTAAATCTTCTCTTTATTTTCTTTTGTTAGATCTGCCAATGGTTTATAGATTTTATTATCTTCCCAAAGTACCAGCTTTTTGTTTTGTTGATTTTCTCTATATTTTGTTTTGTTTTCCTTTTCATTTATTTCTGCTCTGATCTTTATTATTTCCTTGCTTGTAGTTGCTGTAGGATTCTTTTGTTGTTGTTGTTGTTGTTCTATTTCTAGTTGTTGGAGATGATGAGTTAGAGTGTTGGTTTTGTTTCATTCTTTTTTGATGTATGTGTTTATTGCTATAAACTGTCCTCTGAGTACTGCTTTCCCTGTGTCCCATAGATTTTGGTATTATGTATCTTCATTTGTTTCTAGGAATTTTTTTTTTTATTATTATTTCAGAATTTATTTCTTCTATTATCCAGTAGTTTTTGAGCAGTGAATTATTCAGCTTCCATATGTTTGATGTTTTTTCCTTGCTCTTCCTATTATTAATTTCTAATTTTATAACATTGTGGTCTGAGAAGAAGCTTTGTAGTATTTCAATGCTTTTGAATTTATTGAGGCTTGTTTTGTGTCCTAACATATGATCTATTCTGGAAAAGATCCATGTGCACTGGAGAAGAATGTGAATTGTGCTTTTGTTGGGTGAAATCCTCTGTATATTTCTATGAGGTAGAATAGGTTAATCATATTGTTTAGGTCTTCTGTAACTTTGTTGAGTTTTTTTTTTTTTCTCGTTGACCTGTCCCTCTTTGAAAGTGATGTGTTAAAGTCTCGTACTACTATTGTAGAGCTTTTATTGTCCCTTTTAATTCAGTTAATACTTGTTTCACGTATTTTGGAGCACTTTCACTGGGCACATAAATATTATTGTAATGTCTTCTTTGTCAGTTGACCCTTCCAGCAACATATAATGTCCTTCTGTCTATTGTGATGTTTTTCACTTTCATGTTTATTTTGTCAGAAATTAATATTGCCATTTCTGCTCTTTTTTTGGTTACCATTGGCTTGGTATATATTTTTTTTCCATCCCTTAACTCTTAATTTGTTTTTATCTTTGTGTCTAAGGTGGGTCTCTTGTAGGCAGTAGATCACTGGAACTTCTTTTCTTATCCAGTCTGCCACTCTCTTTCTTTTGATAGGTGCATTTAGTCCATTCACATTAAGTGTAATTTATGATAAGTATGAAATGATTGCTGTCATTCTATTGTATTTTTTTGTCATGTTGTTGGTGTTTCCTTGATCCATATACTTTTCTGTGCTGAGTTCAGTTTGTTGGCTAATGCTTCCTCCCTTTTCTTCTTTATGGTTGGTTTTGTGCTTATTAAACCCATATGTTTTCCTTCTTTCTGGATTTGCTTAGGGGGATTGTTAATTTTCTCTGTGGTTACCTTGGAGTACATTCTTGTCTCTATGTTTTTAAAACAGTACAGACTGTGAAGACATTGTCCTGTTTTCCTTTCCATTTGGAAGTTTGTACCTAGAAGTTTTATTCCCTCTAATGGTTAGTTGTTGATGTCATATGCTGATTCACTTCCTTGGTTTTTCGTGTACAGTGTTTTATGGTCTTATTTTGAGTTTCTATTTCCAATTTGGATTTTGTGTTGATGCCACATATACTGATTTTGTTGATCTCTCTTGTTGATTCTCTATTGGAAGGACTTCCTTAAGCATTTCTTATAGGGTTGGTCTGGTTTTCACAAAATCCCTTAATTTCTGTTTGTCTGAGAATGCCTTGATTTTGCCTCATATTTGATGAATATTTGGCTGGATATAGGATTCTTGGTTGGAAGTTCTTTTCCTTCAGTGTTTTATATATGCTATCCTATTGCCTTCTTGCCTGCATGGTTTCTGCTGAGTAATCGGAGCTCAGCCTGTTTGATTATCATAAATAATATTTCTTTTGTCCTGGGCCGCTCCCAATTTTTTTTGTCTTTGGTTTTGGAGAATTTGAGTATAATATGCATCAGTGTTTTTCTCTTGGGATCTATCTTGTTCTATGAGCTTCTTGGACAAGTATCTTTTCTTCTGCATTGACATGGGGGAAGTTTTCTGTTAGCAGGTCTTTCACAATTTTCTTAGTGGTCTTTTTTGCCTCTTGTTGTCCTGGAATTCCAATGAGTCTTATTATTATTTTTTTTTCATGCCATCCCATAAATCTCTTAAATCTTTGTTCTGATTTTTCTTCATACAGGCTGGTGTCCAGGGATTTTTCTTCTAGTTGGGATATGAGTTCTTCAGCCAGTTCTCACCTACTGTTTTATGCTTCTACTGTATTGAGTAATTCTGTAATTTTGGTATTCATTTTCTGGATTTCTAACTGCTGTTTCTGTATGAGTTCTGATTGTATATTAATCTTGTTATTTTGTCCTTGAATTATTTCCCTGAGTTCTTCTAGGGAACTGTCTGTGTTCTCCTTGCTTTTGTTTGAGGTTTCCTTAGGGTCTTGTAAAGCTCTAT
>NW_006921660.1:8389763-8391996 GCF_000298275.1 Orycteropus afer afer
AATGAGACCTTTTTTTGTGGTCTTGCTTCTAATGCCTTGTCCTGTTGTTGTTGTTGTTGTTGTTTTTGTTAGTTTGTTTGATTTGAGGTTGCCTGTTGTTTCCTAGACATTTTGAGGTTGTCTTTAACTGTTGGTTATGTATTGATTTGTTTTTTCTTGGTTTTATGATTTAATATTTTGAAAAGGTGAAGCGGGTGTATTTTATTTTTTTTAATTATTAATTCAGGTATGCTGGGTTGCTCTGCAGCTTTCTTTGTGATGGTTGAATCCCTGTGTGGAATGTGAATATGAGTTTCTATTTGTCATAAAGAGGGTTTAGAATTCAAACCATGAGGTATATGGTGGTTGAATGTGGTTTCTTCTATTGGATGAATGAAGATCCTGGAAGAGAAGGTGACAGAGGAAGAGAGGAAGAAGGAAAGCTTCCTTTTGCTAGGGGTGGTTTCTAGGGCTTTGAGCAGGCTGCTAATGATGACACTGTACTGTTATTCATAGGCCTGGAGCTCAATTTCAGCAAAGACTCCAATTGTTAGGGGGTCGCCACTTTCCACCAGGTTCAGACACACGCAAAATCCCCTCTCCTGAGGTCCCTTAGCACCAAAAAGCCAACCCAAGACAACTGCCCTGCTCCATGATCCACTGCAGGAGTTCCTTGCTGGGCCCGCCCACACACACTGCCAAAGATCTCTTCAGTTTCAGTGGTGTTGGAGTGAAGATAGTGCCTGCTCGTACCCTGTGGTCTCAATATTATTGGCAAAGTCAAGTGTGGGCCCCTCAATGCCACTAAGTTGACTGAAACTTGATCAGTGATCCACCTTCTTTTTGATACTCTTGCAGCACCAATGTACTCTCTTCTCAGGTTTCAGTGGCACTGGATTTGCCTGTTTGCACCTAGCCAACACAAGTTACTGATATATTCAGGTGCTGAAAGTAAACCCTTGGGGTGGTTGCTGGTATGCTGGTAGGTGTGTCTTCTTACTTAACCCAGGGAAGTCTCTGATGGTCTTTCTTGCCTGCCAATCAGTGCTCCCCCAGGGAGGTCTCAGATAGCATTTCTTGGCTGCTTGTCGGCACTCCACAAGATAGATCTCCTGATCTTGTTATTATTTTCCCCTCTCCCTTTCACCTTTCTAATTCTGCTCCCCTGAGTTTGGTGCATTCTGACTCAGTGAGCTGTTCAGAGCAACAGAATCCTTAATTCAAACTACTGTACCTAGTTTTCCAAGCACCAAGATGCTAGAGGGAATTAGAATGGTGATTACTTAAGAGACTCTATTTTGAACTCTGGCTTGTATTATTTTTAAGTCTCAGAGAAGTGAAGCTACTTACTCTGCTGTGTGCTTGGGAGGGACTCAAACCTTTCAATTTTCATGTGCTTTTGATACTTCCCTTATACTTTCATGTTGCTCTGCCCCATCTCACCATTTCTTAGTCTGAATCCTTACTCATGAAAAAAAAAAAATTATACAAATGACTTTATGTATTTCTCCTAGCTGCACTTCATTCTTTGGCTCTCCCACAATCAAACTTGTGCCACACTACCAAACCAACATAGAGTGAATGTAATTTTCATGTTACTGTATCTAAAAGTTAAAATGTTTAAAATAGTTTCTATGCCATCATGATTACAGGTTTTCTTTTTTCTTTTCTCTCATCTTTTTGTTGTTGTTTGTGTAATTACCAGTTGAACTCAAACTAATTCTTTATGATCAATACAAACTTTGTAAAGTAAAATGGGCAATTTTGAACATTTATAAAAATTTACCATAAGACTGTCTATAGAAGTTAATGCATTTCACATGTTTCAATATTTAAGTTTTCTCAATTTTCTCATTCTTGTTTCCTTTATTTTTCTTGGAATCACCTCAAAAATTTTAAATTCTCAAATATCTATAAACATCTAGATTTTACAATTATCAATTTATTTTTAAAACACTATTTTTTGTTCATGATGTGTCACAAAACTTAAATATGTAAACTTTAAATATGTAAAGTTTTCTATTATGTAAAATAGAATTATACAATGATAAGCTTTGCAGAAAGGAAATACATCAAATTACTCAAAACACAGGTGTACTCTGAGTTACCCAAATTATCAATTGTCTATCCAGATGAATAGCCAGTAATAAAAAATTTTCTTCCTTACATTTACCAAAAGGCCTTTGGAGAAAAACCAGTTGAAAAACCTATCTAGAATTCAGTATGACTAAATAAATAAATAAATAAATACTGA
>NW_006921660.1:8392376-8393071 GCF_000298275.1 Orycteropus afer afer
TTTGTATATGTGTGTGTGTGTGTTGTTGTTTGCCTTCAAGTCGATCTTAACTCAGTGACCCCATGTGATAGAGCAGAACTTCCACATAGGGTTTCAAAGGTGCAATCTTTACAGGACAGATTGCCCTCCCTTCGCTTTTGTGTAAACTCTGGGTGGCCTTGAACCGCCAACCTTTCAGTTAGCAGTTATGCATTAACCATTGCATCATCCAACCAAAATCCAAACTCACAGCTGTTGAGTTGGAACCAACTCATAGCGACCCCTCCTTGGGTATCTGAGGCAGTATCATTACAGAAGTAGATTGCCCAGCTTTCCTTCTGAGGAGTGGCTGGTGGATTTGAACCATCAGCCTTCTGGTTAGCAGTCAAATGTCTTAGGCACTATGCCACCAGAGCTCCCATTGTACCATCAGAGGTCCTACATATACTATTTAAAAAATGAGTACTATTTATATATATAAATGGATACACATGTATTCTTTTTATTTGTTTGAGCACAAACAATTTTTAAGAAGATAAATCAATATATTGCTTATTAAATAAATAATCCAAAATAATGTTGTTCTTTGTATCTTTTATATCCATATATATACTGTTGTTGCTTGTTGCTGTTGTTGTTAAGTGCCGTCGAGTCGTTTCCGACTCATAGCGACCCCATGCACAGCAGAACGAAACACTGCCCGATCCCGCGCCAGC
>NW_006921660.1:8393531-8398354 GCF_000298275.1 Orycteropus afer afer
AGCAAGCAAAGTTGTATCATCTGCATATCTCAGGTTGTTAATGATTCTTCCTCCAATCCTGATACCATGTTTTTCTTCGTATAGTCCAGCTTCTCGGATTATTTGCTCAGCATATAGATTGAACTGTTGTTGCTAGGTGCTGTGAATTAGTTCCGAGTGATAACAGCCTTATGTACAACAGAATGAAACACTGCCCAGGCCTGCATTATTTGCACAATCACTGCTATGCTTGAGCCCGTTGCTACATTTATTGTGTGAATCTGTCTCCTTGAAAGTCTTCCTTTTTTCCACTGATACTTTACTAAGTATGATATCCTTCTCTATGGACTGGTCACTCTTTTTAACATGACCAAAATATGAGAGACAAAGTGTCACAATCCTTGCTTTTAAGGAGCATTCTGGCTATACTTCTTCCAAGACAGATTTGTTCTTTCTACCGGTAGTCTATGGTTTATGCAATATTTTTCACCAACACCGTAATTGAAATTTATCAATTATTCTTCTGTCTTCCTTATTAAAAGTCCAGCTTATACATGCATATGTCTACTGAAAATATAGTGTGTGTGTGTGTATGTGTGTATATATATATATGTATATATATATATATATATATGTATATGTGTATATACATATATATGTGTGTATATATATATATATGTGTATGTATATATATATATATATATATATATATCTGACAACTCATGTTAGTCTGTCAGTGTGTCATATTGTGGGGGCTTGCATGTAATTGTGAGCTGTGGCTGGAGGCTATGCCACAGATATTTCAAATACCGGCAGGGTCAATCATGGTGGAGAAGTTTCAGTGGCACTGAAAGGACCATCCACTTCTGAAAATATTGGCCAGTGTGAACCTTATAAATAGAAGTGAAACACTGTCTGATGTATTACTGAAAAATTTTATGAAGAGCCATGAACACTGTCTGACATAGTGCCAGAAGATGAGATCCTCAGTTTGGAAGGCACTCAAAATACAACTGGGGAAGAGCTGACTCTTCAAAGTGGTAGTTGTTGCTGTTAGGTGCCATTGAGTCAGTTACAACTCATAGCAATCCTATGTACAACAGAATGAAACACTTCCCTGTCATGACCCTTGCTGTGCCTGAGCCTGTTGTTGCACCCACTCTGTCAGTCTATCTCGTTGAGTGCTTTCCTCTTTTTCATTGACCTTCCACTTAACTGAGCATGATATCCATGCAATGGTCATCCAGGCAATGGCTCCTTCTGAAAACATGACCCAAGTAGGTGAGGTGAAGTCTGGTCATTCTTGTTTCCAAGGAGCATTCCAGCTGTACTTCTTCCAGGATAGATTTGTTAGTTCCCCTCGAAGTCCATGTTACTTTCAGGATTCTTTACCAACACCACAACATAAAAACATCAACTCTTTTACACTCTTCCTTATTCATTGTCCAGCTTTCACAAGCCTATAAGACTATTGAAAATACCACTGCTGGGGTTAGGTGTACCTTAGTCTTCAAAGAGACATCTTTGTTCTTCAGCATTTTAAAGACGTCTTTTGCAGCAGTTTTGCCCACTGCAATTTGACATCTGATTTCTTGACTGCTGCTTCCACGTGTGTTGATTGTGGAACCAAGTAATATAAAATCTTTGACTACTTCAATCTTTTCTCCATTTATTTTTATGCTGCTTATTGGTCTAGTTATGAGGATTTTCATCTTCTTTATGTTGAAGTGCAATCCATACTACAAAGTGTAGTTTTTAATTTTCATCAATAATTGCTTCTAACCATCTTTGGTTTCAGCAAAGAACCTGTGTCATCTCTATTTTGAAGGTTTTTAATAAGTCTTCCTCTAATCCTGATGTCACGTTCTTCTTCATGTAGTCTAGTTTATCCAATTCTCTGCTCAACATAGAGATTGAATAAGTATCGTGAAAGGATACAGCCCTGACTCACTCCCTTCCTAATTTTAAACCATTCAGTGTTCCTTTGTTCTGTTTGAACAACAGCCTCCTTGTTATGTATAGGTTCCTCATGAACACAATGAAATGTTCTAGAATTCCCATTTTTCTCTATGTTATCCATAATTTTTATGATCCACACAATTGAATACCTTTGCATAGTCCATAAAACACAAGTAAACATCTTTCTGGTATTCTTTGCTTTCAGCCAAGATCCATATTTGGGTCACTCATTGTATCAGCAATGATATCCCTCGTTCCACATCCTCTTCTGAATCCAGCTTGTGTTTCTGGAAGTTCCCTGTCAATATACTGTTACAACTGATTTTGAATTCCCTTTAGCAAAATTTTACTTTCATGTGATATTAATGATATTGTTCTATAATTTCCATATTCTGTTGGATCACTTTTCTTTGGTATGGGTACAAATAGAGATCTCTTCCAGTCAGTTGTCCAGGTAGCTGTCTTCCAAATTTCTTGGCACAGATGAGTAAGTGCCTCTAGTGGGACATCTGTGTGTTGAATCATCTCAATGGATATTCCATCAATCCCTGGAGGTTTGTTTTTCACCAGTTCCTTCAGTGCACATTTTACTTCTTCCTTCAATACCATTGATTCTTGATCATATGCCATCTCCTGAAATAGATGAACATTGACCAATTCTTGTTGGTAAAGTGACTGTATATTCCTTCCATCTCCTTTTGATGGTTACTGCATTCTTCAATTTTTTGCCTATAGAATTTTTCAATATTACAACTCAAAAGTTGAATGTTTCCTTCAGTTCTTTCAGCTTGAGAAATGCTGAGTGTATTCTTCATTTTTGGTTTTCTAACACCAGGTCTTTGCACATTCATTATAATCATTGATGTTGCTTCCTAAGGCTGCTTTTTGAATCTTCTGTTAAGTTTTTATCTTGTCATTTCTTGCATTTGCTTTAGCTACTCTCTGTTCAAGAGCAAGTTTCAGCATCTCTTCAGACATGTATTTTGATCTTTTCTTCCTTTCCTGTCTTTTTAGTGATCTTTTGCTTTCTTCTTTTATTATGTTCTTGATGTCACCCCACAATTTTTCTGGTTTTTGGTGATTTGTATTAATTGCATCAAATATATTTTTCTGATGGCCTCTAAATACAGGTGAGATATAATCAAGGTCATATTTTGGGTCTTGTTGACTTGTTTTAATTGTCTTCAGCTTCAACTTGAACTTGTATATGGACAACTGATAGCATCTCCCACAGTCAGCTCCTATTGCACCACTCATCTGTCAGTTTGTTGTACTGTGGTGGCCCATGTGTTGCTGTGAGGCTGGAGGCTATACCATCATTATTTCAAATATCAAGAGAGTCACCCATGGTGGACAGGTTTCAGTGGAGCTTCCAGACTAAGACAGACTTGGATGAAGGAAGAGGCCATCTGCTGCTCAAAATACTGGCCAGTGAGTTGTGGAAAACATCAAGATCTCATACATGAAGAAAACAAAAGGTCATTAAAATTGCTGCATTAAAATGGAGCTTACTTGTTTATGCCAGAAAATTTGGAAGACATCTATATGCCCAACCATGTAGGAGAGATACATATTTGTGCCCATTTCCAAGAAAGGTGATCCATCAAAATGGGAAATTATCAAACAATATTATTAATATCACACACAAGTAAAATTTTGCTGACAATAATTAAAAATGCTTGCAGCAGTGCATTGACAGAAAAATAGCCAGAATGCCATGCCCATTAAGAAGGCATCATAAAATGAAGAATGCCATTACTGATGTCAGATGAATTTTGTCTGAAACCAAAGAATACCAGAAGGATGTTTACTTGTGTCTTGTTGACTATGAAAAGACATTCCACTGTGTGGATCATAACAAATCATGCATAACATTTGGGAGAATATTAATTCCAGAACACTTATTTGTGCTCATAATGAACCTGTGCATAGACCAAAAAGTAGATCTTCAAAGAGAACAAGGAGATATTTCAGGATTTAAAATCAGGAAAGGTGTTTGCCAGGGCTGTATCATTTTACCATACTTATTCAATCATAGTAAATAATCTGAGAAGCTGGACAATGAAAAGAACACAGCATCAGGATTGGAGGAAGACTCATTATTAACATGCTATATGCAGATGACATAATGTTGTTTGTTAAAAGTGAAGAAGTCTTGAAGCACTTACTGATGAAAATCAGACTTCAGCTTTCAGTTGGATTATACTTCAACATAAAAATAAATAAATAAATAAAATCCTTACAGGTGGACTAATAAAGAGCATAATGATAATTGGAGAACTGTTTGAAGTTATCAGGCTTTTCATTTTGCTTCAATTCACAATCAATTACCATGGAAGCAGCATTCAAGAAATCAAATAATGTATTGCATTCAGCAAATCTCCTGCAAAAGACCTCTTTAAAATATTAAAAAGCAAAGAGATCACTTTGAAGACTAAGGTTGGACTCACAGAAGCTGTCCTATTTTAATTTGCTTCATGAATCTGGGAAATATGGACAATGATTAAGGAAGAGTACAGAAAAATTGATGCATTTGAATTGTGATGTTGGCAAAGAATATTGACTGTACCATGGACTGCTATTAGAATGAACAAATCAGTCTTAGAGTAAGTACAGTCAGAATGCTCCATAGAAGCAAGACTGCCCAGACTTCATCTATCATACTTTAGTCTTGTGGTCAAAAGGGACCAGTCTCTGGAGAAGGATATCATGCTTGATAAAGTAGAGGGTCATTGAAAAAGAAGAAGACTCTCTGTGATAGTTGAAGATGTGTCAACTTGGCTGGACTCCAGTTGTGAGTGGTGGTTCCCATGATGGATCACATGACTGCGTTCTAAGCGGCCGGTCGGTCTAGGGGGAGTTTCCCCAGGGGTGTGGCCTACCTG
>NW_006921660.1:8404237-8417985 GCF_000298275.1 Orycteropus afer afer
GCCCTGGGCCCCATCCTCCTCCAGAGACGAACTTTTCAGTTTGAACTTGTCGGCTTCTACACGCTTGTGAGCCATTTATCTAAGATAAATTTCTCTCTCTCTCTCTATAAATATATATATATATACTTTTCTGGTTTTTGTGTTTCTCTAGAGAACCCAATCCAACACACTCTCCAAAAGATGAAATGACACAATGGCTGTGACAATGGACTCAAGAATAGCAACAACACTAGGATGGCTCAGGACTGTGCAGTGTTTTGTTCTGGGGTACATAGGGTGGCCTATGTGTTGAAACTGACTCTAAGGCATCTAGAAACAAGATAGTTTTTTGACTACTGCAGCTTTATGTTATATTTAGAGACTGGAACATGTGAGTCCTCCCATTTTTTTCCCCCAACTTGCTTTGGCTATTCGGGGTCTTTGCAATTCTATATAAACTTGAGGATTTTGTCCATTTCTGCGAAGATAGTTGCTAAAATTTTTATGAGGATTGTGTTGAATCTCTAGAATTCTTTGTGAACTACTGATATCTTAAAAATATCAATTAAGTCTTCCAATTCATGGATATGAATATGTCTCCAGTTTTTTCTTTCAGCCTGTCTACCCATATATTTACCAGTAGATTAATGTCTGTCATCACTGACAATGTGGCATTGTATATGTAAAAGGGTTTATCCTTGTTGTCTGTACCTTTTGTGTACCTATCTGTGTCTCTCTTTTGCTCAGGTTATTCTTCCATTTATTTTCATCTTCTTTAATTTCTTTCCATAATATTTTACAATTGTCAGTATAAAAGTCTTTCAATTCCTTGGTTAAATTTATTCTTAGGAATTCTATTTATTTGATGATGTTAGAAATGGTATTATTTTCTTAATATCCTTTTCAGAATGCTCATTGCTGCTATATGGAAATGTGACTGCTATCTAAGTGTTGACCTTGTACCCTTCTATTTTACTGAATTCATTGTTTCAGATCAAGTAGTTTTATTGAAGATTCTTTGGAGCTTTCTATAAGATCATGTCAACTGGGAAAACAGTTTTACTATCTCCTTCCTGATTTTCATTTCTTTTAATTGCCTACTTGTTCTAGCTGGGAATTCCTGCATAATATGGAACAACAATGGTGAAAGTTGGTTTAATTCTGTAGTTCTCATCCTCAGGGGAAAGGTCTCAGTAGTTCTGCATTGAGTATGATATTAGTCTTACATTTGTCATAAATGTTCTTTAGTATACTGAATAATTTTTCTTATATTACTAGCATACTGAGATTTTTTTTTTCTTTTTAACATGAAAAGGGATTGGATTTTGCCAAATTACTCTTGTGTATTGATTGAAATGATCATGTGGTTCTTTTCCTTTTTTGTGTCAATGTGGTAGATTACATTGATTGATTTTCTAATGTTGAATCATCTTTGCAACCCTGAATAACTCTCACCTTTTCATGGCACATAATCCTTCTAGAATGTGTTGGATTTAACGTGTAGTATGTGTTGAGGCTTTTTGCTTCTAGAAGTAGCTTTTAATATTTTTCAAGGTATGTTATACAGCTTATCTTATTCATTCCTTACAACTCAGGTATTCAAGGACATAAAATTCAGTAGATGGCTGGTCTGGTATTTTTTACTATTCAACAGTACATTTTGTCTGCATGAATCACTTTTCACTTAACCATAATTTACTTTATGAGATGTCTTCTTTTTTCTACTAACCTCTTGGATTAAAATTTTGGATGGGTGGTTATTTACTGCTTTTTTTGAATAGATTATCAATAATTTGAAGAAATGAACTATTAGTTATATAAAACTATTGAATATCTCTGCAAAAATATTAACTACACCATTTATTTAGCATTAAAGAAGAAAATTGTCTTCTCTCAACACCTGAGTACTTCTTATACAGTACTTAACTGTCAATAAGTATGTAAAATATGTTTCTTATACTCAATGAGCATTTTTAGGCACACATGTGAACGAAACAATACTTTTCTTCGTTGGAAGCTGTTTTCAGTATTTTGGAGTACATTTTCCCCTGCTTCCTCATTCTTGCCACTTTATTGATTCTTCTATGGATTAAATGATGCATTGAGACCCTTCTGTTAAATCTTCCCATCTACTGCTGCTTACATTGTTCACATGTTTCATAAACATCTATTAATACCTGAAAGTCATAAAAGTGAATTTTATAAGAATAGCTAAATTGGAAAAAATGACAGAAATAAGTGATCAGATATTATGATAGGGTTATAATTGCTGAGTTAATTATTTAGTGGTTATAGGGACATTTGAGATGTAAAGGACAATTTATATTGAACAAAAGTAATAAATTTAGTGATAAATTCCTAAATTTTAGCAAGGTAGCTTTGAAGAAAACTGTATTACAAAGAAAAAGCAGATAATATAAAAAGACAAAATATTATTCAACTAATCGATTTTGAGAAAGAAACTGTGAAAAAAAAGTCAATTAAAAGATGAGTATCTGAATGAAAGAGGGAAATGCATTTACTGACAGAGATGATTCTGAATTTTAAATCAGTGACTGTGACAATGATATTACATAAAATATGTTTGAAAAAATTAATTTTCTTTACATGAATACATTCATGTTGATATCTCAAGTACATCAAATTGCTTTATATTTAAAAAATTAAGGTATATGAATGGAATTGTGACAATAACCAGAGTGTCCCTAAACACATGACTCTGTCAAAACCTCTATCTCATATGTGATATAAGTGTAATAAAATGTGTGAACAGGGGGAAATACAAATAAAAAAAAAAATAGTAATTTCCCACTGCTTGAAGGATTTCAGTTCTGTCAGAAGGAATAAAAATTAAATGTGCTAAATTACCCTTAAAGGAATTCATTGTGAACATTTTAAAATTAAAAGTTAAAAAGTCTCTTTCCATCAAAAACTGTTTCTTAATCTATTCAATTTCTGACAGAAGAGGACTTTAATTATTGTGTTGTGTCACTCATAAGAACCAGAGTATATTCTAAGATGATTGATTGCAGCTGGAGTTGAGAACAATTCACATTTTTTTTTTTTTTTCATTTCAGATTCCATGCTAAACCTAGGAAACAGACATAATAGTTGGTAACAGAATATTCATCAATATAAACTTAGATGGTAGAAGTCTTAAAATTTGATGAGAGATCGTGGTATTTATGTAGCTTTCCTCTTACTGAAGAAAATACACTTTTCATTTATAGAAAATTAACCTATGGTGATTGCTCTGAAATAGTTTAAGATTCTAGGGCCATTGATTTATATAGAAATATAGAATTATAAGAATGCATTACTTAAGCAGTGGAGTTTTAGGAGTTATGTTAATTGAAGCTGAGGAAGCAGCTATGGAAAGGTCTCCAGTGGGTCAGAATGTTGAAAAGTCAGCGTATGAAAAAGCAGAATTTAAATTCTCACACAATAGGTCTTTTCATAGTATGTTCTATAATTTTTTTTAACTGAATCATCTTTCCTGGCCATAAATTCATAAAATTTAAAATGCACATAACTCTAGTCACTTGGATAATATTTCTTACACTGTCAGAAGCATTCAGTACTAAATATATTGTAATATGGTTATGTTCCTTGTAGGGAAATGCTCTAATACTGGGAAAAGATGACTCATATTTTGAAATCCCAATGGCTGTGATATGGTTAAACATTAATATTTTAATGATATTGATGAAAAAACATATGCCCTAAGCTTTCTTATTGTTGAGGTTATTTCGCAAAAGCACTATTACTTAACTCATTTAAAATTTGACTAGACAAAACACTAAAGAATAAGTTACATCAAACAATCATTCACTGAAGAGTTGAACGTGATAAATTTATTGGCCTTTCACAATTCTAATTTCAGTAATTCTATGAATTCCATATAGTGCATGTGTATATGTGTGTGTGTGTGTGTGTGTGTATTTAATCTTTTAAGATAATGCAGCGATGAATCAATACAAACTATCTATAATGAAAATGGAGGATTTCCTTCATCATGTTTTTTATAGAAAGTCTTTCTGAGGTGATTGCGCTAAGGATGTATGTGTAAGTTTATTTAATGGAGCTAATGTTTCCCTCCCTTATGGCAAACAGTTTAGTTGCACAACTTGATGGGTCCCCTCATTCCACCTCCCTCCCAACATATGCCTTTTTTAATTGGTTTTCTGGATGATGCCCAGGAATTCTGTGCATTTTAAGAGGCTATTCAATGCAGCTCTTGAAGTTAACGGTTTGTAATTTTGATGTCAAAATTTTATGCATTTTAAAGCAGACCCATCTCATTTATAAAGTAGAACTCATGCTGAGTTCAAGATGACAATTCTGTGCTATCTGCCTATTTCAAGAATGAGTATTGCCGTGATCTAAATATTTGGAGATTCAAATAGATGACTTTAGTTTATAATGCATATCTTATAAGCCTACTGTCGTTTGCTTAGATGGTTACTTTTAAATTAAAACAAACATGAAATAACAAAAAACAAACAAATGTCCTAACAGTATGTGTAGCAAAACTTTGGTGAATTTTTTTTTTCAAAAAACTTATGTGGTAAGATGATTCTGTAAAAACAACAACCAAAAGTTGTTTAATAATGTTTCAATATATTTACTAAAATAAATTTTGCAAGTCTGGTCTAGCAAATGTTTGAAAAATTTGCAGAACATATTTATGCTCTTTACATTATAGACCATGATAAAAAGAACAATACCTAGTAGAGTGGCTATATTTTGAATATGTTTAATATATGTTGCAAAGGAATTGAAGATATTTCAAAATAAAATTATATATGCAAGTATGAGCAAAAAATAAACATTCATATATATATATATCATAGTTTAATTCTTTGATATAAGGTATTACTACCTATAAATGTATCTACTATACAGTTTATCTATAAACAATAATACATTTTATAAGAATTAATCTTTGCTCTAACAATTTAATGAATTATCATTGAAAAGTAAATTTGCAATATAGTACAACAAACTGATTTGGAGATAGGCTTTGGGGCAAGACAACAATGATTCAAAATTCATCTCGATCTCTTATTAGCTGTGTTTCCTTGTTAACTTCTTTAGACCAAGATCCGACTTCCTAATAACAGTTTCTATATTCCTCCTCACTTACACAACATACTTTTAACTCATTCTCCTTGAGTCAATTCCAATTTATGGCCCTCCCCATGTGTTATAGAGTAGAACTTTTACTTTGGCTGTAATCTCTGCAGAAGCAGTTCACCAGGAAGGTCATTTTTCCTTGGAGCCATGAAGTGATCAAACTGCAAACTTTTAGGTTAGCTGCCAGTCACAAACCAATAGGGCCACCCAGGGTCCTACTTATACAATGTTGTTAGTTGGCATCTAGTTGATTCTGGCTCAAGGAGACCATGTGTGCAGAAAAGCACCTCTATACAGGATTTTCAAGGTTGTGCTCATTTGAAAGCAGATCACCTGGCCTTTCTTCTGAGCTGCCTCCAGTGGGTTTGAATCACCAGCCTTTTGGCTAGTTGTTGTTGTGTGCTGTCATGTCAATTTTGACTAACAATGAAACTATGGAAAAGAGTAGAACTGCCCTATGGGGTTTTCTAGGTTTCAATCTTTATAAGGGTCTTGGTGGCACAAGGGGTAACCTCTGGGCTGCTAAGTCTAAAGATTTCAGCCTAGGAAACCCTATGGAACAATTCTACTCTGTGTTAAAGGGTAGCTGAATTAAAATTGATTTGGCAGCATACAACAATAAACTTTCTGGGAACAGATGGAGAAGTCTTTTAGCCATGGAACTACTGGGTGTGCTTCAGTGGACCACTTTTTGATTAACAGTATACCTTTTAGCTATTGTGCCATACGAGCTCTTCTTTCTGCCAGTAGTTGAACACTTAATCATCTGTACCCCAGGGACTCCCACAACAGAATATATGGAAAATCCTAATCACATTGCCTGACATACCAAAACCAAACCAAACTTACTGCCCTGTAGTCGGATCCAACTCATAGCAACCCTTCCTTGGGTTTCCGAGGCAGTATAGGAAGTCTCAAAAGTTTGTATTATTATTATTATTTTATTTAATTCTAAATTTTGTGTTTTAGACACAGAATGCTCTTATTTCCTAATATTTGGTTTATGGGCTATCATACACTTTAAATTTAGAAAAGTGTGTTTTAAAATTCTTCTTACATAAACATTTTGTGAAGTTATATCGCGCAGACTACTTCTATTTCATTACTACAAAAAAATATGTAAATAATTTCATGACCACCAGCTTTTGAATTAAATAAATGAAATTTATAATAGTTAAAAAGAGCCCAGGTGATGCAGTGGATAAGCACTCAGCTGCTAACCAAAAGGCCAGTGGTTTGAATCCACTAGCTGCTCCGTGGGAGGAAGATGTGGCAGTCTACTTCTCTAAACCCTATGGGGAAGTTCTACCTGACAGTAATGAATGTGGTAGATAAATACTTCAAAATCCTTGAAAACAAAACTATTTGTTAGTGATATTTTTATTTGATAATACTTACAAACGCTATAATCATTTTTATGGGCTGTTCCATAGATATGTCTTTTGAATAATACTTTAAAGGAAACTATATTAGTAAATTCTTAAATGGTAAGATGTTTATGTTATTTTATACCTCTTTAAATTATATATCTCTATTTTTAATATATTTTTTCCCTAAAGTTATGAATTTTCTTTAATTACATAGCAAATTGAATACTTGGAGCTCTGGTAGCATAGTGCCTAAGGCACTTGACTGCTCACCAGAAGGCTGGCGGTTCAAACCCACCAGCCACTCCTCGGAAGGAAGGTTGGGCAATCCTACTTCCGTAGTGATACTGCCTCGGAAACCCAAGGAGGGGTCGCTATGAGTCGCGGCAGACTCGACGGCGAACAACAACAACAACAACATTTTTTTATATCATCTAGGCTTCTACTCTGACAATTGTTGAATTCTTCAAATTAAGGTAGCAAAATATAGTAGAACTAAAATCAAGGTGTTCTTGTCTTTTTATTGATTTCTTTGTTGGATAGAAATCAGTTGCAACTTTGTTTTATGAACCCATTCCAAATATAATTATCTGTGTTTATGAATTAATCTAAGGATCAGGTTTGATCCCAATAATCTTTTGATAAATCTTCTTATATTTGTTAAACTTCTTTTAAAGTTTGTTTTTAATTATACACCAACATACACTAATAAAATTGTCTGAGCTAGTGACATGCTTACTTCTAAAACTAGAGCAATATTGGAAGCATATTAGAGCAACTGAAAATCTGGCGCTCGCTCTAAATATTTATTATTTAAATATTATTCAACATTTATTAAGAAGAGAGACCAAGCAATGCAGAAGGGAAGAGAAGAGTAGGACCACTAGGTATTTTCTAGGAATTCTACTATTGCCCTAAATTTGTGTATCTCACAAAACCTCAGTGAGACCTTGCAAGTTTCTAGACAGACTTTATTTAGAAGGCTTTTCAGCATGCCCCAGGTGGTTAAGCACAGCATTTCTGCCATCTGCATTCATTATGTAGATGAATCTCAGCTATAGAGAATAGGAAAACAAGCTTGTAACATTGCTTGATGTGTGGAAGCCACCACCCTGAGGTATGTTCTGATAAATGCAGTTTTCTACATTTACAATAATATTTAGTATCTCAGAGATGCATTAGTACCATCTGTAGATTTTTCATGCCAGAAGCTACCAAGCTAATCCTTTGTCTAGTCTTTCTCTGCCTGAATCTTAATCATAAAGAAGAAGAAGAAAGAAAAAATTTGTTCTATATGCAGATGACACCAGTTTGTAGTTATATATTAGAAGTGATGATGAAAATTCATAAGTAATATTATCCTAACTTTACAGAAAATATATTTTTCTTTATATTAATCTGATGTCTTGATTCTCTAGTGCTGTTATAAGAATACAAGTGGATGGCTTTAACAAACAGAGGTTTATTCTCTTACAGTTTAGGAGGTTAGAAATCCAAGTTCAAAATGCCAGCTCTGGGGGCTTGAACATGGGCTTCAGCTCTGCCTCCTGTACCAAGCCCACTAGAGCTGGAAGCTCTTTCTGATTCATGCAGCGGGTGGCTGCTGAGGCCAACGAACCTAAGATCAATAGGTAGAGAGGTACAGTGCCAAGATTAGCAGACAACATGGTAGGCCACTAGTTCAAGTCCAGGGACAATCTCAAGAACAGCAGGCAAAATTGCAGGCTGCTGAGATGAAGACATGGCTAAATGCAGGATCCAGATGTGATAAAATCTCCAGACTTTTCACAAAGCTTTTCCTTATATACTGGAAGCAGGCCATACCCCAAAGGCAGGTATTCAGCTGCTCATGGCAGATTCCACCATGGAGATGATTACCAATCTCATCATGGGGAATAACTACATCCAGCTGCCCAGACACTCAAAACCATGCCCAACCAAGTTGACACACAACCGTAATTACCACAGCTGATAAACATTAAATGAATTGCCTAAATTTACACAACTATTTATTAGTATTCAGAAGAATTTAGAACCCCAGTAAATCTGAAGCCAGACAAAACACATACTCCTAAAACAATACTATACTGCTTCCCAGTCTACCACTTGTCTGTCAGTTTATCATTCTGTGGTGGTTTGCATATTTCTGTGATGTTGGAAGCTATGCCATTGGTATTTCAAACACCAACAGAGTCACTCCTGGTGGACAGGTTTCAGCAGAGCTTCCAGACTAAGTAGACTAGGATGAAGGACGTAGCCATCCCTTTCTGAAAAAATTGGCCACTAAAAACCTTATGACTTATGTACTACCAGAAGAATGTACACATCTATCTTGGATGATGTATAGCTTAATGCTCCTTAGAAGAGAGAATAGTCAGACTTTGTCTCCTGTACTTTGGTCATATTGTCAGAAGGGACCATTCATGGAGAAGGATATCATGCTTGATAAAGTAGAGGGTCAGCAACAAAAAGGGAAGATCCTAAGTAAAATGGATTGACAATGGCTTCAATGATGAGCTCAAGCCTAGCAAAGATTGTGAGGATGGCATTTGGCCAGACGATGTTTCATTCTGCTGTACGTAGGGACACTTTGAGTTAGAGCTGACTTGGCTGCACCTAACAACAACTGCTTCCCGGTGTCTTTAAGAAATTGCAGATATTATTATCTAAATCTTGCCATATGGAATGGTTTCTGGTAAATTATTCCAGAAACAAATATCATTTCTTAAAATATAATTATTTTATAGATTATGTGCTGTCGAGTCGGACCTGACTCATAGCGACCCCTCTTTGGGTTTCTGAGGCAGTATCACTTCAGAAGTAGGATTGCCCAACCTTCCTCCTGAGGAATGGCTGGTGGGTTTGAATCGCCAGGCTTCTGGTTAGCAGTCAAGTGCCTTAGGCACTATGCTACCACAGAATATAACTTATTGTTCCATTAATTAAAGTTTTTTTTTTTTTTTTTCTGTGCAACTTATTTTGGAAAGTTCACCAGAAATTGCATTGCATAATGTTGGAGGTTCTGTGGGTGCCCTCTATTTTACATAGCTAAAATGGATATTTAGTAAAACTTGTTTCAAACTTCAAACATTTCAACCATAATCTATTGTCTAGACCTAACTCATTCAAACACAGAGTAATATGGATCCTAAATTATTTACTGAGGAAAATCTTGAACCTGATTATTTATGTCTCATCATGAATTGTTTAATTACTAAAATATCCACTAAATACTAATATGCCTGAAACTGTGCTAAATTGTGTTTATGCTGGAGTATAAAGCACTTTTGCTTTCCATGAATATTATAATTGTAATTAAATATATAATGAAAGAATTTCAATGATTTGTAATAAAGTATAGTCTTGTGATGCATCTCTGAAAAAGATCCATTTAGATACAACCCAAAGGATGTCGTCACTTATGCCAAAAATTCAAGAAAGAGTATTCCGGACAGAAGTAACAGTCTTTGGAAGAGTGAGGGATGGGAAAATACTTCTTGTAAATGAAAAAAGCCAGCAAGAGCTGGAAAAAGTGAATAAAGAAAAAAGAAACATATGATGAGGTTAGACATACAGATAATGTACAGATCATATGAGGTTTTGAGGGATATATTCTTACTCATTTATCACATATTTTTACAATATCCAATGAGTGTCAGATGTTCTTGGAACTGAAGTAAAATATTCATAATTAGTCTGGTCTGTTCTCATGGAGTTTATCTAATGAGAAAGATAATTAAGTAAATGTATAATTAATATTAAATGGCAATGTGAAAATTTCTTTGAAATATTGGTGCATGATGCTATGAGAGTTGATAGAGTGTTTGACACAATGCAAGAGATCTGGAAGTGTTCTTTGAATCTGTGACATTTGACCTGGGAAATAAATGCTAAGTTATCAAGAGAAGAGGTAAGATAAATGAATCACAAAGAAACATAGACAGACAAAACACACACACACTAGCTGATAGATAATCTTTGGAGGAAAATTATTATTTTTGATGCATGGGGAGAATGACGAGGGCAAGGCCAAGAGAAGATGTGTATGATAAGTTATCAAACTAATACTTTAGTTTAGGTGAAGGACAACAATAGCTAGAATCAGGATGCTGGCAGTGAAGCATAGAAACCTATATAATTTTGAGATATAATTGGATGTAAAATTCACACAATGTACTGGTGCACATGGAATATATACAGTGGAGAAAAACATGTCTTAAAAACAAAACCAATCTCACTGCCATTGTATCAAACCCAACTCAAAGCAACCCCTCTTTGGGTTTCTGAGGTGCTATCACTACAGAAGTAGATTATCCAACCTTCCTTCTGAGGAGTTGCTGGTGGTTTTGAACCACCAGCCTTCTGGTGAGCAGTCAAATGCCTTAGGCACTATGCTACCAAGCAACAGCATATATACTGGTGCTACTTACTGTAATGGAAAAGGATTTAAAGCGGTGGCTAAGAGAAAATAAGTTAATTTTGACACGTGATGAATTTGATGCCAATGCTTCACTGTGAGATAGCTAAGAAATGTCAACTAGGCTGTTGGTTACAAAATGAGGAGTGTACTAATATATTTCCACCTGGAAATCAGCAGCCTTTAGATGTTTTACATGCAAACATTCTGTGGTCTTCTGTTTTGAAAAAATATGTTCATTATCCTTTTGAAGTTTCATAAGATACTGTCACACAAATCCTCAGGAGTCATTTTATTAGCGTTACTGATATTTAAGATATAAAGTTCTGACTGTGCTGTTACTTAGTAATTTCCAAAATACTGGTTATGAAAAATTCTTGCGAAAATAACAGGAAAGGTGAAAAATCATACATCATTTGGAGGCTTATGAAAGTACGTAAAACTGTCCCTTTGATATGTCCAAGGCTTTATAGCTCCCAGGTAAACTGTTGTCAGCAGAAACACTTTATTTTGGTTGAATGCATATCTATTACAAGAGATACTATTTCCTCCTTTATATTTTTAGTTAGAAGCAGGTTATGTTAAATATGCAAAGCAACCAGGAGTCACAACTGAATTTAACATACTTAGTTTTTGAGATATTGCCCAATAAAATAATGGTAAGTATAAATGTTTGAGGAAAACAGCAAATAGGTATTTCAAATAAAAAAGTGGAGGACAAAATGAATTGCAATTCATTTTTATTGATAACTGGTGGCAGGCATCTACTATTTACCCAATGTGGCAGAGGTGAACCTTGAATGGAGTCTCTGGAGATGCAAAAGGTAAAGATCTCAACTGCTAACTGAAAGATCAGAGGTTTAAGTCTACCTAGAGGGACCTCAGAAGAGGCACATGGTGATCAACTGATAGTTGGAGCTGTGTGTCAACTTGGCTGGACCCCAGTTCTGTGTGGTTGTTCCCATGATGGGATCAGATGACTGTGTTCTGAGTGGCCAATCTGCCCAAGGGGAGTTTCCCTAGGGTGTGGCCTGCTTCCAGGATATCCAGGGACATCCTGGGAAGAGAGACATTCTTCTGTGGATCGGGACCCTGGTGTGCTGACTACAACCTTCCGTGAGTGAGCAGCCCACAGCTCGGCCTGAAGATCTTGGATTCATCTTTTGTTGGAGTCAACAACCAGTGTACTGCCTGCCAGCCTTGAATTTCTTGGCCCCCTGTGCTTGTGGAAGCTAAGGCTGCTGCTAGCCCAACGTTTCCTCCAGGGACTTTGGACTTGCCGGCTTCTATACGTTTGTGAGCCGTTTCCCTAAGTCAAATTTCAATCTCTCACTCTCTCTCTCTCTCTCTCTCTCTCCACTTTGGTGGTTTTTGTGTTTCTCTAGAGAAACCAATATAACATATTTGGTACCGAGAGTGGTTCTAGAGAGACAAAATCGTAAGGATGGGCTTCCTACATTGGTTCTCCAGTTTGATTAATTTTGATGACGCTAGCGACTCTGCGTCTGCTAGTAAAGAGAGCCCTACTAATCTCTGGCATGAGATGGCAAAATTAATATGCAAGATAACACCACCAATAGATCAAGTACTTGTGAGAAGTAACACTCTGGATGATTGGATATTTGATACTTTTCGGCAATTTTGTCAGAATGAGGAGTATAGGGAAGCTGGTTGGTTGGTCCTAGTTACACTGGATAAATTGGTGAAAGAGCAAGATGGGCTCAAAGCTGCTGAGTCTCAGCTTAAGTGCCACATGAATGACCTCAGTGCTTCCAGCTGTGCCCTGAAAGAAAGGCTTATAGCTTCTACTATGAGGGCTGACATAGCTGAAACCCAAATCCAGTCTTATTGTAACAGTGGCTGATTTACAACACCATCTCAATTGCCAAACCAGAACGGTGTCTGCCGTTAAAGTGAGGGCATTGATTGGAAAAAAATGGGATCCTGTAACCTGGAATGGGGACATATGGACAGATGATCAGGAAGATCAGGATATGGAGCCTGTAAATTCTGTTGAATCCCTCCCATCTGAACAGATTACTGTAAAACCATTATCCCCTCAAACCGGTCCTGCAGGGTTATTGTGTGAGGCAGAGGCCATGGAAAACATTCCTGAATGCTCTGAGGAACTGCCTCAAGCACCTATTCTGGTGACTCAGCCCATAACAAAAGTCAAGTCTAAGGGAGCCCCAAGAGGTGAAATCGAAAGTGTGACTGAGGAGGTGATACGCTATACTCGAAAAGACCTACTTGATTTTGCCAACATGTACAGACAGAAACCTGGAGAATATGTATGGGAATGGCTACTGAGGGTGTGGGATAATGGTGAAAGGAATGTAAGATTGGATCAGTCTGAGTTTATTGATTTAGGTCCAATAAGTATGGAATCTTCATTCAATGTCTCAGTTCAAGAAGTTAGGAAAGGATCTAATAGTTTATTTGGTTGGCTTACTGAGGCATGGATTATGTGGTGCCCTACCTTAAGTAAGTTGAAGTACCAGACCTGCCTTGGTTTAATGTAGAAGAAGGTATCCAGAGGCTTAGGGAAATTGGCCTGTTAGAATGGATTTATCAGATTAGACCCCTAGTGCCAGAAATGGAGAGTCCAGGAGACACGCCTTTCACCAGTACATGAGGAATAAATTGTGATGGGAGCTTCACCATCCTTGAAGACTGCTGTGATTGCTATTTTACGTAAACCTGATTTGACAGTGGGAACTGCCCTAATTGAACTAAGACACTTACATACAATGGGGCTGACTGGACCCTGTGGTAGTAGGGGCCAAGTGGCAGCAGTTAATCGACAAAGGCAAGGTGGGCATGGTTACCATAATGGACAGCAGAGTCAG
>NW_006921660.1:8422794-8467119 GCF_000298275.1 Orycteropus afer afer
CAATCTAACACATCGACAAAAATTATCATAGAAAACTTCATGAAGCACAGTTCTATTCGTATATGCATGGGTTCATCATAACTGAGAAATGACTAGATACCAAAAACCAAACCAAATCCACTGTCATTGAGTCAGTTCCAACTCATGGCAGCCCCCACTGGGTTTCCAAGGTGGTAAATCTTCATGGGAGTAGATTGCCCAGTCTTGCTTCTGCAGTGTGGCTGGTAGGTTTGAACCACAAACCTTCTGGCTAGCAGTCAGATGCCTTAGGCACTGTGCTACCAGTCCTCCTTTTTTAATTTTTATTTTGAACCTTACTAACTCTCTTATATGCTATCTCCTGCTCTCCATGTCTACTTCCAGGCTATATCCCTGCATTTTAAAGTCCACATTCTAGTGCAGTCTCTTTCTCAACAACAATAATTCCAGAGAGGCCTAATTTTGTACTGTCAAAGAGTATGAATTTTAACTTTCTCCCTATCATTTTTTTTGTCTATGACTTGTTTAGTCCCGTGTTGTTGTTGTTAGGGGCCATCAAGTCAGTTTCAACTCACAGTAACCCTGTGTACAGTAGAAAACACTGTCCAGTCCTAGAGCATCATCACAATTTTTGCTTTGCTTGAGCCCCCTGTTACAGCCATTGTGTCAATATATCTCATTGAGGGTCTTCCTCTTTTTCATAGACTCTCTCCTTTAACAAGCATGATGTCCTTCTCCAGAGACTAGTCTCTCCTGATTATTGAGATGAAATCCCACCATCCTGGATTCTAAGGAGCTCCTCTCAAAACAGATTATTTCATTTTTCTGGCAGTCCATGCTATATTCAATATTCTTCATCAACACCATAATTCAAATACATCCATTCTTCCTTGGTTTACCTTATTCTTTCACCAGTTTTCACATGTATATGGGGCTATTGGAAATACCATGGCTTGGGTGGGAGCTCTGGTTGCATAGTGACTAAGGCACTTGACTGTTAGCCAGAAGGCTGGCGGTTCAAACCCACCAGTCACTCCTCAGAAGATGGGGCAATCTACTTCGGTAGTGATACTGCCTTGGAAACACAAGGAGGGGTCACTATGAGTCGGGTTTGACTCGACAGCACATAACAACAACAACAACTACATGGCTTGGGTCAGGTACACTTTAGTCCCCAGAGTGAAATCTTGGCTTTTAAAGATTTTAAAATGTTCTTTTGCAACAGATTTGACCAATTTTATACATTATTTTATTGACATTCCTAAGAAGAATGTCTCATATATGCTGTAAGAGAGATAGGGGAGGTGTTTTATACTTGAAATAAAAGAGAATCCTGGAGGGGGTAGCTGGCTTTATCAGTTTGAGACTCACTTCAAAATATGGAAGAAATTTAAATTGCTTTGTTCTAACCCCTTGCAGTATAGTAAATTACTTAGTATTGCTTTTCTACCCGTAAGTCATTGTAAACTCAGTGGTGGAATGAGCAACTGAGGAGCTCCTGATTGTAAATGTTATCAACCTGGGTTATTTCTGTTGGATGTGGCACAACACGATGTTATGGGAGGTTCACTCTCAGGTGCTTAGAATTCTGTTGTTATGATTGGTTGGTTTGGCCATTCTGCCAAGCTCAAAAGGAGGCCTCCTAGAGGCAGAACTCTCTCTGACTGCTGGTTGAGGAAGACCTGCTGCTGAAAGAGACATCGGCTCCTGAGACATGAGTTGCTGGGAAAGAGATGCAAGAGACACGCATTACTGAGTGAGACACCGAGGGACCAGCATTGCTGGGAAAGAGACTGTGAGAGACTGTTGGCTGAGGGACGGTGGGCTGGGAGAGAGACTGAGCATTTTTCCTGAACTTGAATTGTAGCCTGTGGTGCTTCCCTAATAAACCCCATAATCTGTGGGCTCTGTGTGGCCACTGCAGCGAATTATCGAACCCAGGAGAGAGGTGATGGGTGCTTTGGGAGGAACAGTTGGTGAAAGGGCTGGAGGGAGGCAGCATGTCTGGCCTTGCAGTAATAGGCCTTGGGCTATTGATGGTGATTCTGCCTTCCTTTTGTGGGATTAGAGGAAGTCATAACATGTGGCCTCCTTGCGGTTTTTGCACCCCTCATCTCCACATCCAGAGAAAGTGAAAAAAATCCCACTCAATATACAAATATAACATCTTTATACCATTTTCATTGCTTCTTGATGACTAATTCTGTAGATCTAGTAAGATTTAATACCTGTTTCTTCTGCTTTTGGAAATTTAACTTGCTCCCAACAGTTTGTTTTATCTTTATATGTATAGCTCTAATATTTTCCTTGTTCAATGATATTAATACTGTTAAAATATTGGTATACATTAGCTATATTGGTATACATAGCAAATATTGGTATACATTAGGAGCTCTGGTAGCATAGTGCCTAAGACACTTGACTGCTAACCAGAAGGCTGGCGGTTCAAACCCACCAGCCACTCTTTGGAAGGAAGGTTGGACAATCCTACTTCCATAGTGATACTGCGTCGGAAACCCAAGGAGGGGTCGCTATGAGTCAGGACCAACTCGACGGCAAATAATAACAACAACAACATTAGCAAAATACTTTCTAAAATGTTCGGTGTCTGTTTGTAAGTCCACCAACCAAATATAAATATATCTGTTTTGGTGTAATGTATCTATTAAGGGTTGTATTTAGTTTTAATATTTTTATGTGGTATCTATAAAAATAACTTTAAAAAAAATAACTTATTTTTAAAATAACTTTAAAAAAACTTAAAAAAAACTATCATATTTTCTTTTTATTTAGCTCAGCTTAAATCTTCCCTATATTTATTATATGCTGCATTTAACCTATGGAACAAAAATCTAGGCTGAATACAAAATAACTTTCAAAGTCACTATATTGATTTGGCTTCAGATAAATGAAAAAACATTTTGGCATCAACAATTTCAGACACAGATATAAAATCTTTGTATTTTATCTCTTAGTATAATGTACAAATAAACTAAATATATTTATCAAGTAGTTTAGATAAAAAAATATTTAAATAATCCTGAATTTATTAGGCTATTTTTTTTTTTATTTTTAAATATTAAGGCCATGATTATCATGAATTAAAAATCAGTCATTTTTTTTTTTTAAAGAAGTGGGATCTATATAGACATGTTGAAAATATGGATAATAGTCATAGATTCAATTGGATCAGTTAAATTCAGTGAGAATGATCAGCAAGAGATTAGATTAAAATTTAGTGAGACGTTCCCCTAACTCTATGGGCTTTCACTACAGAAGATAAAAGAAAGTGTATACATTAGGAAAAAAAAAGAAAACACATATGTTTGGCTGGGTTATAATGGCAATCTATTATCGAAAATATAATCATGGTCAAAGATGATGGCAGGGGAAAAAGAGGAAAAGAAAATTGGCATTTTTCATCTTTTCCTTTGGGTAAACGTATGTATCAGCTTAATTGCCTTGTCTTTTATTCTTTGGCCTCAGTCACTGTGTGAGTCCTACTCAAACCATAATTTTATCTCTTTCCTATAAGTGTTTTATTTAATTTGGATTGTATAGTAGTTAATGGCTGTGGGAGTCACTGGTTAAAGAGAATACTAAAGAAATTCTGGGAATAAGCTGAGTACACTGATCTACAGATTTCAAGTAAATAAAAGTATACTAGTGTATTGGAGGGAAGAGTCCAAGTAACTAGTAATCCCAAAGCCAGAGGGTAAGAGAGAATGAATATTTGACACAATGATAATCAATTTGCTTCCATTTTTTGTTTGTTATTGTACTTTGTTAAGAACTTCTCCTTTTAAAGGAACAAAATAAAACTATGGTATTTGTCAGCCCACGTTAGAGAACATGAACATAAAATCAGATACTTAACTGGGCAATCTACTTCTTTAGAGATACTGCCTTGGAAACCAAAGGAGGAGTCACTATGAGTTAGAACCTACTCCACAGCAGTGAGTTTTTGTTTGTTTGTTTGTTTCAGCTGCATTAAGGAGCTCTAGTGGCATTGTGCTTAAGGCATCCAATTGCTAACCAGAAGGCTGGCTGGTTCAAACCCACCAGCCACTCTGTGGAAGGAAGACTGGACAATCTACTTCCATAAAGATTTGCCATTGAGGAAACCCAAAAGGGGTTGCTATGAGTTATAATTGGCTCAATGGCAGTGAGTTTTAAACAGTACATTGAACAATTATTTTAATCACTACTTCCATTATCCTTTATACTTTCATTTTTATTATTATATTGTTTATGATAATCAACTGATCCACATTTGGTGACGTTTTATTAATTCTAAATTATACAGACATCTTTTAATGTTTACCCTGAAATAATTTTTATTTTATATTTATGCGATTTTATTAAAAGATAAAAAATATATATTATGTTTTAGATTTGTCTCTATTTCTTATTGAAAGGTAGACTTGGCTAATATTTAAATGAAGGCTTAGTAGATTCAAACTTTTCTGGTTTTTGTTGCTGTCTATCATCCAAACAGTAAGTTTTAATCTGTGAATTTCACATTTAACTTTTAGAAAACAAAATTACTTTTAATAGGTTTTCCAATTTCAAACATTTCAAGAAGATGGAAGCCTAACAAAGATCAACTAATGGATCAAAAATCAGCTGATTACAATTAAAATATCAATTTAAGTTACCTGTGAAAGAATAAATCAAATTAATTATTATAACATTAGAACTTTCTAAAGATAGTGAAAAGGAATAAGAAAAAAATATTTGTAATGAAAAGATTTATATTAAATTATTTTGCTTAGAAGGAATGGTATATGAAATAATTAAATGTCCTTCTTGAATAATTTGCATTTTATAAATCAGAGAAGTAAAGGATCAACAGAAGACTATCAGAATACTGTATTAATAATTGCACTAGGCCAATAATAAAACAGAAATTAAAGTAGAATGGAAGTTACAATGATATGTTTATATCTGCTGTTCAAACAACTCATGTGAATTGCCTATTGAGATCTATTGATTATTACATAAATTGTTATTTTTCTAGGCAGAGTGTTTTGCAGAATCCAGAAAAAAGAAAAAAAAAAGTAATTAGGCATCTCAAATAGCATCAGAGTTCGAGAGAGAAAGTTCTTTCCTGGTTTCCCTCACTTTCTGAAAGTATGGTGTTCCTATGAAATCTTTTATAAACAAATGGCATTCAGCGAAGAAGCATTTACCATTAATTTCTATGGGAAAACATTTTGAGCATTCCTAAACCCCAAAATAACCTACCAAATCATACTAAGTAACACATAAAACCTAAACTAACACTAATATATAGTAAAAGCAGGAATGATATGATAAAAACACAGCTTTTACAAAGCAGAAATAGTGCATGTACAATGTGGTTCCTGGGGAAAGAACTTGGTAACGTAACTCTCACTATGCCCAGTGCATGCTGCTTCTTCAAGCGCTCACTGAAAAACAAATGACGGATGCTTGTTTTGCTTTTTGCCTTTTTGTAAACCTAAAAATCCTCTTCAGATTTCTTTTAGTTAATGAAAATAGGTATTAATGTAAATCTTCCCTATAAGCAAAGTGACATAAAGAAAACTTTTGCAAAACAAGGGATGCAGCTCCTAAAGTGAACCTGAAGATTCACAAAACTGACTTGAAAAACAGCAAAGACTTGGGCTAAAACTCTTAGGCTATTTAACCACAGGAATCAGGACAGCAAGCAGTGTAAATTGGAAATAAATTGAATAGAGTAACATGGTTTTGTACCTGTAATTTATCTACTTATAAAAATCTAGATGTAAAAAGTATCACGGATGGCAGACTAGGTAGATATGCTATCTGGACTCTCTACATCAGACTCAAGAAACCAGGTGAAATGGATATGGATGATAATCCTGGAACTCAGATCTTCAAAGGAAAGGGTAAAAAAGTAGATCAAATACTGATGAAAGGAAGACAATGAAAAAGAACCGTGAACAGCCAACTGACACAGCATATGCATTTTGATTTATTACAAGTAACGTTCCAATCAGAGTAGGAAACATAACTGCACTAGTGCTTACATAGGAGCTCGATAGCTTAGTGCCTAAGGCATTTGACTGCTAACCAGAAGGCTGGCGGTTCAAACCCACCAACCACTCCTGGGAGGGAAGATGGGGTGATCTACTTCCCTAGTGATACTGCCTCAGAAACCCAAGGAGGGATCACTATGAGTCGGGCCTACTCCACGGCACATAACAACGACAACAGTGCTTACATAGGTGATTGACATTCGGAGAGGTGTGTTCTTCCCCCTTACCCTGCCCAACTTCCTGATCACCAGAGGTAAGATAGCCACTCCCAGCCATCTGATGGCTGATGAGACTCAACCCCCACTGCCAGTACTGTGCAACTGCTTTTTTTCCCTCCTTTCTTTTTCTTCTTGATCCTTCCTTCTTTTCCCTCCTATTTTTTCTTTCTTCCCTCAGGCCTTTTCTGTTTGATTCTGTAGAGCGGTCGCCCTGCCTTCCGTGACCTCCATGACTAACAGTGCCTGACCACGCCCTTTCCTAGGTGGTGGTGAATGGCCCTGTAGAGTAAGCACTGTGTTCCCACACACTGTGTACCCAAGATTGGAGGCTTGCACTTTTGCAAGTGCTGTGCTTTTTTTTTTCCCCCTTTCTCTGTTTTTCCTTCTTAGCTTTTCCCTTTTCCCCATTCCTTTATTTTCCTCCTTTTTTCTTTTCTTCTTGTTACCCATACTTGTTTTTTCTTTCTGCTCTTCAGAATCAGTGACCCTACCCAGCTATACCCCCCACACCTTTCACTACACCCACTGAATGAGTGGCAAAACCTGCTCCATTACTACATGATCAATGGTAGATGGCAGCCAATACATACTCAGCCTGCCCTCAGCTGCTCTGCATGACCAGTGATGAGAGGCTCATGATCACAACTCCACCTGCTGCCAGATACATTGGAAAACAGTTTGTGAGTACCCAGTGCTGGAAATCTAGTAACCAGAGTATGACACCCCTCTCATTGACGGGATATATTAAACAAAACAAAACAAAAAATCAGAATGAAGCAAACCAAAATGCAATCCATATAATAAAAGCACAATATCTCAGAGACAATAGACAACTTAAAATCATATGCAAACACACACACACACACACATACACACTCTAGGACAAGATAGCTCAAACAAGTGACCAAGTATCAGAGTTGAAAAACTTTTCAGAGGAAGAAGTGCTTTGGAAATACCTGATTCAGAAGGAATTGTTGTTAGGTGCCGTTGAGTTGCCTGACTCAGTAACCCTATGCACAGCAGAAGAAAACACTGCCCAGTCCCACACTAGCTCCGCAATCCTTCCTGTCCTTGAGCCTATCCCCTCAGCCACTGTATCAATCCATCTTGTTGAGGACCTTACCTTCTTTTGTTGACCCTCCACCTTACCAAGCACGGCATCCTTCTCCAGGGAATGGTCCCTTCTGATAACATGACCAAAGTACTTGAAATGAAGTCTGGCCATTCTCACTTCCAAGCAACATTCCTGCTGCACTTCCTCCAAGACAGATTTGTTATTTCTTTTAGCAGTCCATAGTACTTTTCAGCATTCTTCACCAGCACCACAACGCAAAAGCATCAAATCTTCTTTGGTCTTCCTTATTCATTGTCCAGCTCTCACATGCTGTTCTAGTTACCTAGTGCCACTCTGACAGGCATATACTGCAAATGGGATGGCTGTAACAAGCAGGAGTTTATTCTTTTAAAGTTCAGGAGGCTAGAAGTCCCCATTCAAAATGCCAGGCTCTAGGGGGTGAGTGAAAGCCCCTCAGCCTTGGGCTTCAGCTCTTTCTCTAGCTCCCGGCCCACTGAAGCTAGAGGCTTTTCTTCACTCGTACAGTTGCTGGCTGCTGAAGCTGACAAGCTCAAGGTTGACAAGCAAAAAAAAGGCACAGTCTCGATGTCACCAAATCACATGGAAGGCCATTAATTCAAGTCCATTGTAAGTCCCAAGGTCGGCAGAGGGTGGTAGGCTGCTGAACAACGACACAGCTACATGCAGGGTCCAAGTGTGCCATATGCTAGAGATCATTCCCAAGGCTTCTCCTTATATACGGGAAGCAGACCACATCCCAAAGGCAGCTACTCAGCTGCTTGTGGTAGATCCGACCATAGAGTTGATTGCCAATCTCCTCATGGGGAATAACTACCACCAGCTGCCCAGCCACTCAACCAGGCCAGCCAAGTTGACACACAAACATAACTACCACACATGCATATGAGGTGATTGAAAATATCATTGCTTGTGTCAGGTGCAACTTACTCCTTGGGGAGACATCTTCGCTCTTCAGCCCTTGAAAGAGTTCTTTGCAGCTGATTTGCCCAGTGCTATACATCATCTGATGTCCTGACTGCTGCTTTCATTGGCATCAATTGTAGAACCAACCAATGTGAAGTCTTCAACAACTTCAATCTTTTCTCCATTTATTGTGATGCTGCTTATATGTCCAATTGTGAGGATTTTTGTTCTCCTTATATTGAGATCTAATCCATACTACAGACTGTATTCTTCAATCTTCATCAGTAAGTGATTCAGGTCATCCTCACTTTCAGCAAGCAAAGCTGTGTTGTAAGTGTATCAAAGGTTGTTAATGAATCTTCCTCCAATCTTGATGCCACATTCTTTTTCATACAGTTCAGCTCCTCAGATTATTTTCTCAGCATACAGATTGAATAAGTGTGGCAAAATGATACAACCCTGACACACTCCCTTCTTGATTTTAAACCATGCAGTGTCTCCTTGTTCTGTTTGAACAACAGCCTCTTGGTCTATGTATAGGTTCCTCATGAGTACAATTAAGTTTTTGGAATTCCCATTCTTCTTGATGTTATTCACAGTTTGTTATGATCCACACAATCAAATGCCTTTGCATAGTCGATAAAACACAGGTAAACATCTTTCTAGTATTCTTTTCTTTGAGCCAAGATCCATCTGGCATCAACAATGATTTCCCTTGTTCCACATCCTCTTCTTGATCCAACTTGCACTTTTGGAAGTTCTCTGTCAATATACTGCTGCAACTGTTTTTAAATTATCTTCAGTAAGGTTTTACTTGCATGCAATATTAATGATATTATTCTATAATTTCCATATTCTGTGGGATCACCTTTCTTTGGAATGGGTACAAATATGGATCTCTTCCAGTCAGTTGGCCAGGTAGCTTTCTTCCAAATCTCTTGGCATAACCAAGGAAGTGCCTTCAGCTGGTCCTCCTTTTGTTGCAACATCTCAATGGGTATTCTGTCAAATTCTGGAACCTAGTTCCTGGCCAATTCCTTTAGTGAAGGTTCGACATCCTCCTTCAATACCATTGGTCCTTGATCATAAGCGACCTCCTGAAATGGATGAAGATTGACCAATCGACCAATTCTTTTTGGTACAGTGACTCTGTATTACTTCCATCTTCTTTTGATGCTTCCTGTATCATTCAATATTTTCCCCATAGAATAGTTTAATATTGCAACTCAAGGCTTAAGTTTTTTCCTGAGTTCTTTCAGTTTGAGAAAGGTCAAGCATGTTCTTCCCTTTTGGTTTTCTAACTCCATGTCTTTGCATATTTCTTTATAGTAATTGGCTTTGTCTGCTCAAGTTGCTCTTTGAAATCTTCTGTTCACCTCCTTTATCTTGTCATTTCTTCCATTTGCTTTAGCTACTCTCTGCTCAAGGGCAACTTTCAGAGTCTCTTCTGACATCCATTTTGGTCTTTTTTTTATTCTTTTCTTGTATTTTTAATGATCTCTTGCTTTATTCATGGATGATGTTCTTGCTGTCATCCCACAGTTTGTCTGGTTTTCGGTCACTGGTGTTCAATGCATCAAATCTATTCTTTAGAAATCTATTCTTGGTCTCTAAATTCAGGAGGGGATATATTCAAGGTCATATTTTGGCTCCTGTGGACTTGTTTAAATTGACTTCAACTTCAAGTTGAACTTGTACATGAGCAGTCAATGGTCTGTTCCACAATCTGCTCCTGGCCTTTTTGGCTGAAGATATTGAGCTTTTCCATCACCTCTTGGCACAGGTATAGTCAATCTGATTCCTTTGTACTCCATCTTGTGAAGTCCATGTGTTAAAAAAGGTCTTGCAAGATTAAATCCTTGATCTTGAAAAATTCTATCATGTGATCTTCAGCATTATTTCTGTCACCAAGGCCAAATTTTCCAACTACTGGCGATTATTCTTTGTTTCCAACTTTTGCATTCCAGTCACCAGTGCTAATTAACACATCTTCATTGCACGTTTGGTCAATTTCACACTGCTGAAATTGATAAAAATCATCAATTTCCTCATCTTTGGCTTTGGTGATTGGTGTATAAATTTGAACAATAGTAGTATTAACTTGTCTTCATTGTAGGCATATGGATATTATCCTATCACTGACAGCATTGTACATCAGGACAGATCTTGAAACATCATTTGTGATGATAAATCCCGCACCATTGCTCTTCAAATTGTCATTCCTGGTATAGTGGATGATATGATTATCTGATTCATAATGGCCAAAACCAGTCTATTTCTTCTCACTAATGCCTAGGATATCAATCTTTATGCATTCCATTTCATTTTTTACAACTTCCAGTTTTCCTAGATCCATATTTTGTATGTTCCATATTCCAGTTATTAATGAATGTTTGCAGCTGTTTCTCCTCAATTTGTATCATGGCATGTCAGCAAGTGTTGTTGTTGTTATGTGTTGTCGAGTCGGCCCTGACTCAGCGACCTCTCCTTGGGTTTCCAAGGTGGTATCACTATGGAAGTAGATTGCCCAACCTTCCTTCCGAGGAGTGGCTGGTGGGTATGAACAACCAGCCTTCTGGTTAACAGTCAAGTGCCTTTGGCACCATGCTACCAGAGCTCCCATGTCAGCAAATAGAGGTCTCTAAAACCTTACTTTATCCATACCAGTAAGTTTGGTTCTACTCTGATGCTGTAGCTCTTTCCCAGTCATATTTTGAGAGTCTTCTGACCTAAGGGGCTCTTCATCCTGTACTGTATCAGGCAATGTTTCCAGGCTATTCATAAAGTCATGCAGTAATGTATCAGGCAATGTTTCTCTGCTATTCATAAGTGTTTCCTGACCAATTCTTTGAGAAGTGGATGGCCTCTTCTTTCTTCCTAGACTATCTCAGTCTGTAAGCTGTGTTGAAACCTGTGTGCCATGTGCAACCCTGCTGACATTTGAAACACTGGTGGCACAGCCTCAAGCCTCACAGCAACACACAAACCACCACAGTACAACAAACTGACAGAGATGTTTGTCTCCTTTAGTTGTTCAAAACCACTCTGTGCTCCTCTTGCCTGGATCCCCATTGCTGCTCTGCTCACTTGCTCTGTTGTCCCCTGCCTGCTTCTTTCCCCTGCTTTCCTGCCTCTTGGGGGTGGGGCCTCGGTCCTTCTCCTTACCTGGATGCCTGCTGCTGCAGAATATTTATGCTTGGGTCTTTTCAGCAGTTCAAGAAAAAGATCAAGGAAGTCACACACAAAAACAAAGAAAATACAGGCAAAATTCTAGATGAATTCAGGGAAACAATACAAGAACATATTCACAAAATAAATGAAAATTAGAAAATATCCAAAAAAAACAGCAAATAGAAATCTAGAAGAATAATGCCAAATTTGAAAGGGCAAAGGAGTTGAATTGAATCAATAAGACAGTATTAGAGAAATCACAGAAAAATCTATTCGTATTAATTTGTGTGGTAGTTAAGGTTATGTGTCAACTTGGCTGGGCCTGGTTTTGAGTGGCTGGGCAGCTGGATGTAGTTATTACTCATGATGAGATTTGAAATAAACTCCATGGTGGAATCTACTGGAATAGCTGAGTAGCAGCATTAGGAATATTGTCTCCTTCCAGTATATAAGGAGAAGCCTTGAGAAAGGTCTGCAGCATTTGGCACATTTGAATCCTACATGTAGCCAAACTGTCATTCAGCAGCCTGCTATGTTGTCTGCCCATGTTGGGACTGATAATGCACTTGAATCAGTGGCCTATCACCTGGTTTGGTAATATTGGGACTGTACCTTTTTACTTGTCAACCTTGGGTTTGTTAACTTCAGCAGCCAGCAACTGCATGAGTGAAGAAAGCCTCCAGCTTCAGTGGGCCAGGAGCAAGAGGTAGAGCTCAAGATCAAGGTGCTTTCACTCAGCCTCTAGAGCCTAGCACTTTGAACTCAGACTTTGAGCCTCCAAAACTGTAAAAAAATAAAATCTTGTTTGTTAATACTACCTATTTGTCTTATTTTCTGTTGGAGCAGCACCAGGTAACCAGAATAATTGCACTTTATCTAAATCAGCTCAAGACCTATTTTTAAAGTTTTCAATTTTCAGAACTGCATAAATTGTATCATAGAATATTAAACCATAAATTTTCTTTCTCTACCAAATTTATTCCTTGTAGGATGCTTACATACTCTCTCCTATTAAATTCATATTCCTTAGGGTATGCCATAGAGATTTACTAATATAATCCTAGCACCAAATCATAATCTCCATATGATTTTATCCTGTGAGAGGAATTCTAGGGATTTACTCCATAAATAGAATTAAATGAAAAAATATCATATGCTAAATACTCACTCAAGAGGAACTCCTTGACCATTCTAGTAGCATTTAACATGCCAGATATCCTACTGTAGAAACATGAAAACTGTAAGAAAACATTAATTATACTCCCTATTCACTGGGAAAACAAATCATGCCATTTATTGAGATTATCTTTTAGTAAGGAGCCCTTAAGCTGCAGTGGTTAACCACTCAGCTGTTAATCAAAAGATTGGAGGCTTGAACCAAGCAGCTGCTCCATGGGAGAAAGATGAGGCAGTATGCTTTTGTAAAGATTTTTAGCCTTGGAAACACTATGAGGCACTTCTACTCTACACTGTGAGGTCACTATGAGTTGGAATTGACACAAGTGCATGGTTTTTCTGTTATTGTAAAAAGAACATATTTACTTAATTGCATTTAGTTTTTACTAACAATCTAAAATATCATATAGCAAATATTTTATATAATTTTAAGTTTTAATGATTTTAATTGCTTTTGAAATCAATAATGCTCATAGCCATCTAGTGGATTCCAACTCATAGTGAACTCCACTGAATTTCCAAGGCTGAAAATCTTTATGGAAGCAGACTTCCCTACCCTTTTTTCATGGAGCAGCTTGGTGCGTTCAAACAACTATACTTTTGGTTAGCAATCAGTGACTTAATGACTCTTGTTGTTATGTGCAATCAAGTCATCTCTGACTCATAGAGACATTATATACAGGACGAAATGTCCTGTGCCAGCTACATGATCCCTACTATACCTGAGCCTGTCACTTCAGCCACTGTGTAATCCATCTTGTTGAGGGCCTTTATTCGTTCACCCTCTACTTTACCAAGCATGGCATCCTTCTCCAGAAAATGGTCCCTTCTGAAAACATGTCCAAGGCAGGTGAGACAAAGTCTGGCTAGTCTCATGTCCGAGGAGCATTCTGGCTGCACTTCTTTCAGGACAGATTTGTTAGTTCTTTTAGCAGTCCATGGTACTTTCAACATTCTTCACCAACACCACAACTCAAAAGCATCATCTGTTCTTCAGTCTTCCTTATTCATTGTCCAAATCTCACATGTGTATGAGCCTACTGAAAATACCGTGGGTGGGTTGGGTGCATCTTAGTCTTTAAGGTGATATCTTTGCTCTTTAGCACTTGAAAGAGGTCTTTTGCAACAGATTTGCTCAATACAATACATCTTTTCATCAAAAGATGAAGTCTTGACTGCTGCTTCCATTGACATTGACTTTAGAACCAAGTAATATGAAATCTTTGATGACTTCAATCCTTTCTCCATTTTTTGTGGTGTTGCTTATTGGTCCAGTTGTGAGGACCTTTGTTTTCTTTATATTGAGCTTTAATCCATACTGCAGACAGAGCCTTTAATATTCATCAGTATTTCAAGTCATCCTCACTTTCAGCAAGCAAAGTTGTGTCGTCTGTATTGCATGTTGTTAATGAGTCTTCCTCCAACCCTGATGCCACATTCTTCTTCATATATTCTAGTTTCTCAGATTATTTGCTTAACATATCAATTGAATGATTATGGTGAGAGAATGCAACCCTGACTCTCTCCCTTCCTGATTTTAAGCCATGCAATATCCCCTTGTTCTGTTTGAACAGCAGCCTCCCATTCTATGTACAGGTTCCTGATGAGCACAATTAAGTGTTCTGTAATTTCCATTCTTCTCAATTATATCCATAATTTGTTATGATCCACACAATGAAATACTTTTGTATAGCCAATAAAACACAAGTAAACATATTTCTGGTATTCTTGTTTTCAACTAAAATCCTTCTGACATCAGCAATGATATCCCTTGTTCTGTGTCCTTTTCTGAATCCAGTTTGCAATTCTGGAAATTCTCTCAATATATTGCTACAACCATTTTTTATTTATTTTCAGCAAGATTTTACTTTAGGGTGAGATTAATCATATTGCTTGATAATTTCCACATTCTGTGGGATCACCTTTCTTTGGAATTGGTACAAATATGGATCTTTTCCAGTCAGTTGGCCAAGAAGCTGTCTTTCAAATTTCTTGACATAGATAATAACTACATCCAGCATAGCATCCTTTTTTTGAATCATCTCAGTGGGTATTCCATCAATTCCTGGAACCTTGTTTTTTTTTTTTTTTTTTTTTTTATGCCAATTCCTTCAGTGCAGCTTCTATTTCTTCTTTCAATACCATTGGTTCTTGATCATATGCCAAAATCCTCATAACTGAACCAATAAGCAACATCTTGACAAATAGAGAAACTATTGAATTTGTCAAGGATTTGCTTTTATATTAATCCAGAATCAATGTTCATTTGGAAGTAACAGTAAATAAATGAAGTGTCTGGTTGCATTGGGCAATTCTGCTAGAGAAGATTTCTTAAAATGTTTAAGAGCAAAGATATTACTTTGATGACTAAGATGTAACTGATTATGTTTTTTTTTTTTCTTTTTTTAATATCAGTGGCCTGACATGCATTTGAAAGGTGGATAATGAATAAGGAAGTGACTTAAAATTTTCTCCTTTTACTTTTTTTTTTATCAGCTCAGTTCCTTTTTTTTTTGGGGGGGGGTCATTATTGCTATTTACCAATCAACCTCTCTTTCTTCATTTAAAAATTACTTCCAATTATTAATTCCATTAAACTTTAATGATGAGACATTCTTTCTACTAAGATATATTACCTCTTTATATACATTTATATCCTAATGCAAATATCGATATTCCTCTGTATTTCTTTTTAATCTCTCCAAACAACTCATATTACCTTAATTTTATACCTTTTAGAATAATAATAATAATTTAAACAAAACAATTAAGTAATATAAATATATTCTTCATTTTCTGGCACTGACATTTAAAGATATTAAATTATTCAAGATGATTCTGTTTTATAATAATTTTACATTTTTTTACTCAATCTTTGTCCTATCTCATGGGAGCTTTGGTGCCATAGTGCCTAAGACATTTGACTGCTAACCAGAAGGCTAGTGGTTCAAAGCAACCAGCCACTCCTCAGAAGGTAGGTTGGGCAATCTACTTTCATAGTGATACAGCCTCAGAAACCCAAGGAGGGGTTACTATGAGTCAAGTCCCACTCAACAGCAGTGCTTTGTGTGTGTGTATATCCTATCTCATAATAAAGCAAAAATAATGAATCCATACTTTTGTTAGAATGTTATTTGTCTTCTTAAATAGTAATAATAAACTTATACACACATAAGTTAAATGTATGATATAATTATAAAGTATCAAAAATAACCAATGGCCTTAGTAATGATCAGACATAAATTTACCACAGTGTATTTTATAAAGAACCTGATGGAATTTTCTCCATATTGCTGTAAAAACGAGTTGTCTAAGTTCCTAGTTTACTTATTCAATATTTAATTCTGTCCAGAAGTTTGTCTTTAAGTGACATAATAAAATGAGGCAAATGTTTTAGGATGAATATAACAAGTGACTTTGGTTCCTCTGTACTGCTACCAGTGATTCTGATATCCATGAATCCAATTACTTAAGTTGCCCCGAGGAAAAGAAAGCCTTTGAATAACTTAGAGTGATTTCTTTGATTCCGAAAACACTCTTTTACTTTTCTAAATACTTACATCATTCTTTGCCTTTAACCTTTAAAATCTTTACAAAGCCAGGTTATCTCAGGTTCTAAGCCTCTTTAGGGTGGAGGGTCGACGAAAGAGGTTTTTATAAAGTAAGATACGCAAGTGATCATTAATGATTGAACAAAATTCTAATGAAAAGAGTATTAGAACATACTTTCCAATTTCAAAATACTTATTTATATTTAAATCTAATATCATTTTTGCCATTTCAAAAAAAGTTTATTTAGATCAGCTTTGTCAATATATTTACTTTGTTTTATTTTGCTTCAAATTAAATAATATTGATCTGTATATAGCCCTGGTGGCACAGTGGGTAAGCTTGGCTTCTATTCAAAATGTCAGCAGTTTGAAACAATCAACTGCTCTGTGGGAGAAAATACCTGGCAATCTGCACCTATAAAGTTTACAGCCTAGAAAACCTTATGGGACAATTCTACTCTGTCATAGAAGGTTGATTGTTATGAATCAGAATTGACTCCATGGTATAATACAACAACAACAATCTTTATATAAACTTAGTAATCATACTTCATCCATGTAAACCGAGGATAGTAATAGCACTTAACTCAAGGTGTTGTGAAATTTAAAAAGATTATTACAATTAAAAGCACTTAGAATAGTGCCTAGGCCACAATAAGTACTTAATAAAAGTTAATTAATCATTGTCATCATTAATATGACATTTATCTCATACTTATGAAAATAAATAAACACAATTGGGATGGATCAATAGAATGTTCATCTAATTTCTTAATTAGAGTGGTCTTATCATATTTGCCTTTTCTTCTCCCCACCCCTCACAGCTTCTTTTCATGTTTCTGTTTCCTATTTGTCAAGTGTAATGGTGTTAAGGAAGAAAAAAAATGTAGCAAAAATATTTTAGAAATAAATAATGATATTCCTTTCTGTGTTTATTTATTCTATTTAGTTTTCCCTTTTGACAATTACAACTTCCAGAAAAATCTAAAGATGCATGGGAATAAGTGTATGTTAAATTGTCAAACATAGCAACATGTCCATCATATTTACAGTGTAAATTTTTTGTAAGATTTACAAATGATTTTTTTTATGCTTTATGATCTTTGTCTCTCAAAATCCATGATTAATGATCTAAACTACGCTAATAATCCTCATCTCTCAATTGATTATTTATTCATTCATCCTTTCAATAGCTGAAACTTGAATAATGAGTATAATTTAGCCAAACTAGACACATGAGAGAGTAATCTTTGACTAAAGAATAGAATATGTGAAGAGTTTTCACATAGAAAAGTGTAAACTGCTGTTGGTATACTGGACTCCATGATATGATCTTTTCTGCTCAATGTTCTGTGCAATAGCCATTATGTGAACACACACACACACACACACATTTTGTATTGGTAGAAGTTAGGTGGCTCACACTTTTAAGATTTGGCTAACACAAGCCTGGGGAATACCAAACTAGTTGGGAAACATTGACCTTGATTTATGTCCTCTTTTATCAACTATTCTCATTTTCTATTAATGTTAATTATCTTCTTCTTTTCTTTAATCTTCTTGAGTTTTCTTACACACTTACTCACCATACTATTCAATTACCAAAAATGAACCAAAAATTAGGCTGTTGCTCAATTCTAGGACTCTAGAAATTTTTATTTTAAAATTTATCTTTTTTATTACTGGCTCCTATTCTTCCAAGGAGGGGTTGCTATGAGTCGGGACTGACTCGATAGCACATAAAAACAACAACAACAATTCTTCCAATTGACCCATTCACATATCCCTAATGCCAACTCATGGGTATATTAAAATCATTTGTCTATCAATATTATAACAAAACATAAATTACCCTTAATTTTGCTTAATTCTTCACTTACCTTACGATCTACCATCACTTTTAAAACACACAAACACATGATACTTCATGATACATAAATGAAACTCCAAACATGATACTTCAAACAATCATATCAGTTCCATCTCTAATATACTTCTGGTGGCAAAACTAATGCTATGAATTTACCATTTTTCGGGAAATGCATAGGAAACCTATATTTTCTAGGCTTCGATCCTATACATCTATGTGGGATGATAAGGACAATAAAATATAGGTGGAAGCGGTGGTACCTTTTTTAGACCTTACTTCTGAAACATCTCAAACAAAGTTTATCTCTAGTCTCTGGTATCATAGAAATAAATCCTCTGGCTTATTAAAGGCCCACAATGGAAGCATACTAGAATTCTTAGTTGTAATTTGGTAGAGTTTCCCAAGAGTCCTATTAAAATAGGAATATACATTTCTAAGAAAGAAAGAAGCCTTTACTGTATTGAGACACAGATTTGGCTGCTGTTTATTATAAAAGCTAGAGTTTAGTTACTTTAAATAATATGCAGTTTGGCATTTTGATGTGGTAATTATCTAGCAAAACTAAGATATATGACATTGGCTCAGTCAGAGGGGAGTTGACAAGGAAGACACTGATACTGAAGCCTGAAAATATGGTTCAAGTCAGTAGCAAATATTTGCTAAAACTGTGACCTCTGAACTGTGGAAGGCAGACCACATAACTACTGAGCCATCTTCACTAGGACAAAAGTAGGAAGACAGAACCTTAAAAGGGGTGTTGATTAATTGATGTTGGCTGTATTTTAAAGGATATGAGCTCAGGGAAGAACTGGCCAGTTTTCAAGAAGCAAAATGGCATCATGAGTCTAGAAATTCACAGCTTTACAGGGTTGGAAAACCTGGCAGAAGATAAGTTCTAAAGAATAAGAGCTATGATTTAAAAGGCATTTCTGTGAGCTGGGCCCAGGAAAATCTATTCAGTAAAATAAAACAACTCAGGCAAAAGATCAGGTTCAGTTTATGGCCTTTCCTCCTATTCTTTCATGAAGTTTCAGAATTGGCACCATTAATCTGAGAGAGATTCATGGGATGTAGAAGCAAAATAATCCAAACTTCAGAAGATGCCTGGGAAAGAACTTTGTGGGTGATTAGCAGCATAGGAAACTGATTGAAATGAAATAAATCAGATGTCTACTGTTTTAAAAAAAATTCTTGTTGACAAAGAAGCCATGGTCCTGAATCAAAAAACTTTGACTATTAGAGAATAAAAACATTTACTTCCACCTTCTCTTCCTTATTCAAGCAGGACTTGAATTCTGAAGCTTACAAAACCCCTGAAGAGGATATGTTCTCTAATACCTACTTTAGGTATTTCTGAGAAAGGTAGTAGAATTGGAAGACATTCCCAGAGTATAAACCAAACCAAATGCACTTCCATGGAGTTGGTTCCACTTCATGGAGACCCCTCCTTGGGTTTCTGATTCTTTACTGGAATAGATTGCCCAGTCTTCCTTCTGAGAAGTGGCCGGTGTATTTGAACTGCCAGGCTTCCAGTTAACAGTCCAATGTCTTAAGTACTTTTTTTTAGTTTTCCTAGAGGATAGATTAAAAAAAAAAAAAAAATCAAGTGAGAAAATGATCCCAGGAGTTTCATCAATATGAAGATTCAGGATTTAATCAAGAAATTTTCTTGCCCCCTCATGTAAGAAGAAACTCTTGGGAAGAGATCCCAAGGCACCTCTTGAAGGAGACTCATGAAGGAGTGTTATCAGGAAAATTCGCTTGGGATTTTTCATGATGATCTAGATCTTTGTTGTATTGGCCACAGATATTTCGAGGCTGTTTGCTAAAGAAGTAGTTATAGTAGTAGTTCACTCTCCAGACCCCCTTTTCAGGAGTCAGACAACTCTTAAGAGTGTTGACTGCTGACACCTCACAGCTGAATCCTTGTCTTGTTGTTATGTGACGTCAAGTTGCACCCAACTCCTAGCGACCCCTCCTTGGGTTTCTGAGGCAGTATCACTATGGAAGTAGATTGCCCCATCTTCCTTCCGAGGAGTGGCTGGTGGGTTTGAACCGCCAAACTTCTGGTTAGCAGTCAAATGCCTTTAGCCACTATGCTACCAGAGTTCCCGAATCCTTGTCTAGGAATGGTCTTATGTACAAGGGAACTCCCTTATCAAAAGCTAAGCCCTCTCCATGGGACACTAGCAACCAATTAATAGTTAATCTAGGGGTACAAAGAGCTAGTTCCCTTTCCTCAATTTGAGACAACTCCAAAAATCATCCAGCTCCAAAATATCCAAGAAATTGGCTGAGAACTCTATGGAAATTTCATCAAAATTCAATGTTCATTTTTTCCCTCTGCTCAATACTGGTTCTTTCACCTCCTTAGAGTCATTTCCAAGTGGACTTCCTAAAATATTGCCCCAGAATCTCCTTCAAGGGAATCTGACCTAAGATAATAGCTCATGATTTTTACTCTATCTTAATTCTTTTTTTGTTGAACTCTTATCCCAAATTTATTATTTACTTGCCATGCCTATTGCCACCACCTTAGACCAAGTCACTTTCATCTCTTGGAGTATTGCACTGCCTTTTGACTGGTCTCTATGTGTGCACTATTGTCCCTCTTTGAACAATTCTTGCTTTAAAAGAAAAAGAATAGTTAAATGTAAATCATATCATTTTATTGCCTACTTAAAACATATCAAAATATTACTTTTCACTTGGAATAACTATATTATATATGCCTAAGAAGTCCTATATAGCCCAAACCTATGTCTTCAATCATGACTTCTCTATTCTCTATCTTCTCCATTATGTTCCAATCATATTATATGTGTGTTCTGAAATACACCATGTTTTCTTTCCTTAGGACATTTTAATCCACCACTCAGTATGAAAACCTCCTCCACCTCATCATACTTAATGTATTTAGTTACTTTACTGTAGGTTTCATCAGGGAGATCTTCCAAAAGAAATTCTTCTCTAATTTTTATCTTATATTACTATTTGTTTAAATCATTCATTTTTTTTATTACCCTCTTTTATTATTTTTAAAGAAGCTCTTCTGGCACAGTGGCTAAAAGCATTTAGCTGCTAACTAACAGGTCAGTGGTTCAAATCCACCAGCTGCTCCACAGGAGAAAGATGAGGCTGCTTCTACAAAGATTTACAACCTTTGAAATCCTATGAAGTAATTCTACTCTATCCTACAGGATACTGTAAGTAGGAATTGACTGAACTGCAGCGTTTTTTTTTTTTTTTTTTTAATTATTGTTTTTATTTTATGTACATATTTATCTTTTCACCTGAAATATACATTTTATGAGGTCAGGCAAACATTGTATCTGTCTTCTTCACTAATGTAGTGCCAACACCCTGCACTCTGAGTTCATTAAATACTGAATAAATGAAATTGTATTAATAATACTCCAATCAAACTGTTTTCACAAAAGTCACAGATCACATCCTAAACACCAAGTCTAACAGCAACATTTTAGTCCTTGGATGGCTGAGTCTTCCGGACACATCTTTTTTGAAATCCATTGTGTTACATGACCTATCTCTAGCTACAAGGGAGCCTGTGATATTTAGTTTTTTAGATGTTTTGTTGTTTGTTAGTAGCTGTCTAGTCAATTCTGACTCATGACAACCTCATTGTGCAGAATAGAACTGCTCCATAGGGTTTTCAAGGCTGTGAACTTTCAGAAACTGGTATCCAGGCACCTCTGAATGTGGTTCCACCAACATTTTGGCTAGTAATCAAGCACTTAATCATTTGTGCCAACTAGGGAGCTCCATTTTAGACTTACAGCCTCTAAAATAAAATTAAAAATAAAATTCCAAAATAAAGAAAACAAGACTTTGAATTGGTGCTGAATGCATGAACCATTAGTCTCTGTCACGTAGGTCATGCCAAGAAACATAAGGCTATATATTAACCACATTGCTAGTGATAAATTTTTGTGATTGTGAGGTTAGAAGAATATATATTTTTAATTATGTTCTCCAAAGAGGGTGAAGAGTGTGCAAAGGAAAATGGGAGAGGAATATCAGATAGAGAAACAGAATCAGAATTTAGAGATGTTATATAAGAAAAAAGTTAAATAGGTCTTAAAAATTATGTTTCCAAGAAATTCATATATCCAGTGGACTAAATCATCTGTTAGACTTGGAAATTAAAGGGTCACCTGTGACTTTTTTAAAAACCATTTTACTGGAGTATTGTTAATACATCAGTAGAAGAAAGAGTTCCTTCCCAGGGGAAGGAGTTCCCTCATACACACATATGATCATACATGGTCTTGTACTTGTGTATGTGTATAAACACACATACCTACATGCTCAGAGGAAAAAAGTGCTTGACCTTTTGTCTTTCATTGTCTTTTCCTAGAACACTTGCAATCCTTGAATTTGCATCAGCCATTTCTGACTTTAAAGATAGAACCTCTAAGTTTCCTGCTCATTTAGCAGAAAGATAGCCTGTGTCTCCAATAGCAATTCTGAACTACCTCATCAATTATGGACTGCCAAACTTCAGACTTTATATAATCTGAAATAAACTTCTATTTGTTTATGTTACTGAAGAGAAGATTTTCTGTTTTTGTCTGAAACCCTAATAATATACAAACATACCTTGAAGTACAAAAAAAAAAAAAAAAACCTCATTGCTGTGGAGTCAAATCCAACTCATAACAACCCCTCCTTAGGTTTCTGAGGAAGTACAAACTACTGTATACAATAGTTTTCTTGTCATCTCAGTATAAGTTTTTCACAGGCATCGCAGGCCCAAGATATTTAACATTTAATTCATGCTACATTCCTCCTATTCACCAATATCTGATTTTCCTTCTTGACCCAGATATCTTCATTACTGCCACTGGCTCTTTCATTATAATTATCAATGTGATACTCTTTTAGACTCATAAATTTCCCTCATTTCCTATATTCAATTAGAAACTAAGTCCTCTTGGACATATCTGTCATCTGTTCTCTTCTTCCCATCCATGCTAGCACTGTTCTGCTTCAGGCTCTCAGTATCTCTCATATTTATTATTAAGTTTGTCTGTTATTTGTGTCATATTTCTGTATATGCTCCTTTCTAATCTATTACTCACATGGCAGAAAACTGTTTATTTTTATTTTGTTATAAAACTAATATTTTGATTATGTTTCTCACCAGCATAATATTTTTCATATTTGCACAGTTCTTTTCAGAATATTTTTTTACATGACATTTAATGAGTTTCATTTTATATATATATATAGTTTCTAAATTCATTATCTACAGTTTAATTCTTTACACTGTGCCTTTCAGCCATACATATAAGCCAACTATTTGCTTTTCCTAAAGCTCAACATGTGATTCTATGTCTTCATATTTTCACTGCTTTTGGTTCTCTTTGCCTTGTTTTGTGATTAGATTATTATTCATTACTAATCCTTCAATAATTAGTGCAATTTGTAACTTCTCTGTAATGTATATTCAGCTCCCATTTTTCCTTTGTGTAGGTATAATTACTTCCTCTTCTCACCATTGTGCCTGTTACATTTATATTCCCTCCACATTGTTATCATTATTGGCTTACTTGGCTCTCTCTCCTTTTTTTTATCAATCAGGTTTCAGTCAGCCATACAGAACTGTTGGGGAGTATGTATTTTGAGATTTACTATAAAGAAATGGCTTACATGATTGTAAGTAGGGAATGGCCAACCAAGTCTAAAATCCATAAGGCAGCTTATCATGAAGAGTAGTCTGGGACTTTCAAGAATGGAATAAATTTAGCAATACCCCTTCCTCATGCAAATATTTAGTCTTTTTATTTATAGCGACATTGAAATGATAAAAATTAAAAAAAAAAAAAAAAAAACTGATGATAATGACTGAAGTCAAGAATACAGGAATACCGTGAAGATATTGTGGGTTCTGATCCAGACCACGACAATAAAGTGAATGTCACAATGAAGCCAGTCACACAAATTTTTTGATTGTCCAGTGCATATAAAAGTAATGTTTACACTATACTGTAGTCTTTTAAGTGTGTAATAACATTAGGAAAATATTTCAGTTATTGTGAAAATTACCAAAATGTGACACAGAGACATGAATTGAGCACATACTGTTGAACAAAATGGCACTGATAGACTCATGTGATGCAAGATTGCCACCAACCTTCAATTTGTGAAAAACACAATTATCTGTGAAGTGCAATAAAACTAAGCATAGTAAAACAATGTATACCTGTATATAAAACCACCTGGTAGACTGGGTGGCTCCGACAGAGATTAGGATATTGGCGATAACAATGGGTTTCCTAAATACAACTCACTATGGGGAAGAGAGGATATGTCAACCTATTCTCAGATCCAAGGATTCAAGATCAAAAAACACTTTTGATTGTGGATATAGTTATATGAGTGATACAAAACTCATTATGATTAACTCACCTTGCTTGCTTATCCATATCTGAGGAGGTGGTAGCTGGTATTGAAAAAGATATCACACTTGATATCCATTGTACCAACAACTTTAAGGGTGTAACAGAAAAATGGGAATTATGTGCTACTTCAAGAGTCATTATTATTAAGGTAATTCAACAGTGTAATGTAGTAGACAGAAAATGTAATGATAAAACTTTTGATTTATCAGTAAAATCAAAAGATTTATCACTCAATACAGGTACTACATAAGCACATGCATTTAATATTATTAGGACTAGAAAGAATCTCTGAAGTGACGTCTAATTTGAGCTGGAAAAGAAGGGACAGCAGGAGAGAATGACTGCTAAATTACACAAATATTCCAGATAATCCCAAGCCTTATAGTTGAGAACAAACTTAAGAATGATGAAAAATACTGAGAGAGGTGAATAGGAGTAGTTATGTATGCAAACAGGAGAGTAATGGAGAAAAGCACTAGATAAATGATTCAGTGATTTGTTGAACTCAGTTACAAAGTTTGTATTTTTCTTAAAGCAATGAAAAGTTACTACAGGATTTTAGGTGGAGTTGTAAAATGAACAGATTATGGTTTAAGAAGAAAATTTTTGTTTCATTGTACAAAATCAGTTATATGTAGAAAGATAATCCAGACTATTAAAATCTCTCAAAATAGTTAAGATAATGACCTTTTCTAGGGTGGAGGCAGAGGAAATCTTAAGCAATGTTTTCAAAGTAATATCAACAAGATCAGGGGAATAAAAAAAGGAAACGGATATTGACTATTCCCATGTTATAGGCTTGAGCATTTTATGTGGATAATTTAATTATGGAAGATGTACAGTATAGGGAATGATAAAGATAACATGTTAGTTTTGAATATGTTATATCTGAAGTGCTAGCATCCACATGTGGATTTCAATAGTAGCTGAATATGCTGGTTTAGCATTCACCATAAACATATTGAGTCAGAAATACTAATTTGAGTTGTCTGTGCACAGATCATGAAATCTGTAGTAGAAGAGTTAGTAAATGTCCTTTGATTAAAAAAAAAAAAAAAAAGAAAAGAAAGAAAGTAAAGGGGGATGAAAGAGAAAAGACAATAAGATTAAATGAATAGTAAGATGAAGCCATGGAAAATTAATTTTTAAGAATCAGTGAGTAGATAGTGACAAAGGCTGAAAAAATATGAGCATCAGTATGTGAGAAAACCTGTATCATGGAGTACCATTGAACAAAAAGAAAATAGAATATTAAAAAGGAAAAAAATGTGGTCCATCACATCAAATACTGGAGGGTATAAATGGTAATATGTTCATTTGATTTAATGATATGGAGGTCAATGACTTTCATGACAACAGTTTTAGTGGTGGTGGTGGGGAAACAACTCACTGCAGTTGAGTCAGATTCAACTTATTGTGACCCCTCCATGGATTTCCAAGGCAGTATCACTACAGAAGTAGATGATTGCCAAATTTTCCTTTGGAGTAGTGGCTCATGAGTTTGAACCACCAGCCTTCTGTTTAGCAGTCAAATGCCTTAGGCAATAAGCCACCAAAGCTCTTAATTTTAGTAAAAAAATGGAGATAAATGTTACATGGGAATGTTAAGGAATGAGTGGCAGATGAATACCAAAACATCCAGTAGAGTTTACATGTTTAATAAAACTGGCAACCTGATAGGAACATTGAATGGGATAAAAGGAAAATTTGTGAATGTCTGTGTCTAAGTCTGTGTATTTGTGTGTGCAAAGGGGGGAAACTTTTCCTTTTTTTTTTTTTTTTTTGCAGGAATTGGGGTTCCTGCTTGGTTAGTGATAGTGAATTTTGTAAGGATTTTATCACTCACCACTGAGATCTTCAAGAACTATAGCACTCAAACCTACCCCATCTCTATTAGAAGAAATCAGATAAAGCACTCTTCTTATGTTGCATGACATTTGGCAGAAGCAGAACCAATGAACATTTGTGAATGGAAATTTGGTGACATCATCAAACTTGGGACTGAAGTAGGGAAAAATAACAGGATTTTAATATAAGCACACCTGGAACCTGCATTAAGTGACAGAATAAGTGTAGTTCAAAGAAGAATGAAATTCTTACAACTTGAAGCATGAGGACTTAGAGCATGATGATTTCATTAAAATATAATTAACTTCAAGAAGGAATTAAGTGTAGATTGTCAAATGTATAATGAGTCTGACACAACAAAAATTGATGGTTGAATAAAAAATTCTTTAATTGACCTATTAGGAAATTGTTGCTACTTATTCCAGAATACAGAAATTAAAAAAAAAAAAAAAAAGGTAAGTGATAAGAATAAATTAAAGAAAATTGCTGGAGAATCAAAATTTTAAAGTCCAGAATACCACAGCTTGTCTGGAGTAATTTGACTAGAGCAGCTTTTGAATGTCAGGAAAGCTAATTCAAAGTAGCACAATGTTGTTTCTATTTAATTAGACAATTGGAAATGAAGTTGAAATCAGAATGTATTAGGCGGTTAATGCCATCTTCCAGACCAATTATTTTTATATTTGAACATTGTTAGTTTTTATACTGTATGCACTTGGTTTTATCTATTCAGGTAAATAAGAGTTAATAGCAAGAGTATGCATTTGGCCCCATTGGATAATTAGTATAAACTGTTGCCCATGAAAGCTGAATTGGCAGGGCTTTGGTTTTAATAATGCCCATGGTAGCAAATCAACAATTTGTCATTATGGCTGGAAAATGCACAGATGGACAAATACTAATTTCTCATTTTGGAGTTCATTTGTTTTTCAAAAAAATCCACTGAGATAATTCTTTTTTTATTTGAATATTCAAAGTAACAATAAGAGTTACTGACTGAAATGTTATGTTTCTACATGGTATATTATTTTCTTATTTATCATTAAAATAAATTATTTACCTAATGTTATCGTTTTACATTCCTATGTTTTAAATCATACATTGGGAAAATGATGGAAACATGGAATAAGGGCTGAGACAATATCTAATAATAAGATCATCTTAGGAAAATACATAATCTTTTTGGGTTATTATTTTGAAACAAATGCTAGTGTATTTATAGTACATAGTATATTGCATATGTTTTATATAATTTGTACCTTCCCAAACCAAACCAAACTCACTGCCAGTGAGTCAACTCTGACTCATATTGACCCTCATTGTGTTTCCAATGCTGTAAATTTTTAAATAACAGCCTTAGTTTTCTTCCATGGAATGGCTGGTGGGTTCAAACTTCCAACCTTGTGGTTATCAGTCTTAACCACTACATTGTCAGAGCTCCTTATTTATACCTTTAAGAGTATAAATATACAATTTTAGATAGGTATAGAGTATGCATAAAGTTTATAATTTTACAATTATATTTGAAATATTTATGTTAAGAGGTCACATATTTAATGAAATTATTAAATCATTACAATGAGTTTTAAAAAGCAATGATTACTATTTATGTATATTACATGTATATATAAACCAAAAACAACTCACTGCCATCAAGTAGATTCTTACTCATAGCAATCCTCATTGAGTTTCTGAGATGGAGGTGGTAAATCTTTATGAAAGTAGATTGCCCTGTCAGTCTTCCTTCCATGGAGTGGCTGGTAGGTCTGAACTGTCAGTCTTCTGATTAGCAGTAAAATGCCTTAGGCACTGAACCACCAGAGGGGCGTGTGTGTGTATGTATACATATATAGTACATATAATCTTTAGTATATAACTAGTCAAGGATATTATCATGTATATAAAGGAGTTTTTTTCCCCCCATAAAACATTGCCTGGGAAGCTCTTTGTAGAAGGAGAAACTAGGAAAGTAAACAACTGTCCATGTCCATAGTCTCTAATTCATGTAATCCATGGAGTTGGTAATATCTGTTTATGGCTATCCAAGATGCACTGAAGGAATAGGTGAAAAATAAGGCCACAGGAATTTGTGGAATATATACGAGATGTTTCAGCAAATGGATGCAGAGCTGGAGGCTTTTGTTTATGACAAGAAATTTGGAAGACAGCTTCCTGGCCAATTGACTTGAAGATCCATATCTTTGTCCATTCTGAAGAAAGGTGAACAGAATGGGGAAATTATATAAGAGCTCTATTAGCATAGTGCCTAAGGCACTTGACTGCTCATCAGAAGGCTGGCGGTTCAAACCCACCAGCCACTCCTTGGTAGGAAGTTTGGGCAATCTACTTCCGTAGTGATACTGCCTCGGAAACCCAAGGAGGGGTCACTGTGAGACGGGTCCAACTCGACAGCACATAACAACAACAACAACAACATTAATTTCACATGCAAGTAAAACTTTTCTGAAGATAGTTCAAAAACAGCTGCAGCAGTATATTGAAAGGGAACTTCCAGAAATTTAAGGAAGATTCAGAAGAGGACATGGAACAAAGGATATCATTGCTGATGTAAGATAGATCTGGGCTGGAAGAAAAGAATACCAGAAAGATGTTTACCTGTATTCTATTGACTATATACAGGAATATGATTGTGTGGATCATAACAAATTATGGATTATATTGCAAAGAATGGGAATTCCAGAATGCTTAATTGTGCTCAAAGGAATCTGTACATAGACTAAGACACTGTTGTTCAAACAGAACAAAGGTATACTACATAATTTAAAATCAAAAAGTGTGTGTGTTATGGTTGTATTGTTTCATCATACTTAGAAAATTATCTAAGATGCTGGACTATATGAAGAAAAATGTGGCATCAGGATTGGAGGAAGACTCATTAATAACCTGCGATATGCAGATGACACTACCTTTCTTGCTAAAAGTGAAGATAACTTGAAGTATTTACTGAAGAAGATAAAAGACTACAATACAGATTATACCTCAACATAAAGAAAACAAAAATCCTCACAATTGGATCAATAAGCATAGCAATGATTAGGAAAATGGTGTAGGACTGGTCAGTGCTTTGTTTTGTTGTTCATAGGGATAGTATGAGTCAGAGCTGACTCAACGGCACCTAACCAAAACAATAACCACATTTATGGATATAAGATATTGCTGTTTGGACATGTTCTAAACAAGATATATGCTATATATTTTTACCTTCACTCATTCAAATAAAGACTATATCTATCTATGTACATGCATGTTTTAACCCAATTATAAAGAGAAGTCCATACTTTTTCCATATAATAAAAGCTTTTTCTGTTTGAAGAAAGTTATTTATAAATAGACAATTTATACTTTAATTTGATCTAATTTCCCTTCAATATTTTAGATAAGACAGAGATTAAAGGAAGGAAAAGAGAAAGGGACACAAAGGATTGATTGAAGACATAGGGTAAAAGTGAAGGGAGAAAGAATCAGGAAGGATAAGTAGATTGCGGAGATAATGAGAAAGAAGGAGAGAATACAGAGGAAAAGGAATTAGTAATGAAAAGGAAATTAGAAAATCTGAATCCCACCCCAATCTCTATATGCCTTTTCTCTCATAGAATACTTTGTAGCTCACTGATGGAAAATAGTCCTCAGGGCATTGTGAGTCTAAGTTTATGTGTTATAATGAATTTCCTTGGGGTTCTGGAATGCTTTGACAATATTTTCGTTTAGTATGAACTCAGTAACATTCATTATTTCTGTAATGAACTGTTTTTCCTGAAAATTATTGTCTACAGACTCTTTATAATATCTAAAATAAGGGATTAACATATCATATTTTGGGGCTAATAGAAATAATCTATTAGGTCTAGAAGGGGCAAAGTACCCAGGAAATAACCAATATGGGTGTAGAATCCTTTAGTTAAATGGGGAGAATCAAAATCTGAGACAAATGTGTGATGAATAGCAGCACGAACTAGGATTTGACTACCACTTCATATCCCACAATTATACTAAATTAAGAAGTAAAAATCTGGAATAAGACTTCCTAGCTGAAGTAGTTTAAGGGATAACCTCTTTCACATAATTCCATGAGGAGAAACGCTAAAGTCAGCCCCAGAGAAACAGTTGTTATTATCATATAATTTTTATCTGTCTTCATGCTTCAATTAGAGAAATAAGCAAGAGTCAAGAAGGAAGATCAAATACTTTTTACTATTGAACTTATTTCAGTTTTGTTCCCTACAAAACTATGGGTATGAGAGAAGAAAAAGAAGTAATCTCATAAAATAAGCCACAACTTCTACCTTTCAGTCATGAAATGAAAATGCACTTTGTGAAGCAAGAACATTTGCCAAGACGTTGTATATGTATATTTAAATCACATGCTGAGCTCAAGAGAAAGGATGATCCATCCTATTATCATTCACCCTTGTTGTTGTTGTTGTTGTTATGTGCCGTCGAGTCGGACCCGACTCATAGCGACCCCTCCTTGGGTTTCCGAGGCAGTATCACTACGGAAGTAGATTGCCCAATCTTCCTTCCGAGGAGTGGCTGGTGGGTTTGATCCATCAGCCTTCTGGTGAGCAGTCAAGTGCCTTAGGCACTATGCTACCAGAGCTCATTCACCCTTGGTTCTACCCAATTTCTTTCTCTGCACATAGTTGGAGATCTTCTTCTCCAGATCACATGGGCCTCTCTTTCAAAGGGAAACTTTAGAAAAGGGAAGTCAGTGGGGTGTTGTGCAGGTACAGTTGGTACTCATCATCTTCTTCTTTCACCATCCATTTTAAATTCCTCTTACGTTCAGTTATCAGCACTGATGCTGTTGGTTGCTTAGCTGTAATTATGACCAAAAATTCATTCCTGAGGAGTGTGAACTCCTGGTAATTACATCCTTTGAAAGTTAGGGTTGCTGCAAATATCCCTTCAGTTCATCTGGTCAGAGGTGTCCCAAGGGACACACAAAAGAGTCACATAAGTTCCAAATACGAGAGTTTTCTCCTTTTTTAAAAGCAGTCCTACTTCCTCCTACTTATCAGGAGTAATTACCTGACCAAGGTAATTGATTTCTCTCCTTATGTGCTGATTCCAGAGCATAAAGACTAAAAAAGGGCAGGTCAAAACTGTGGTTTTAGCTCAAGGGGACACTTCCTGTAAATTATGACATATACACTATTTTTGGTGACCAGGGCCTCTAACCAATTAAGCTAGAGTTGTTGGAACGAACAATACCATATTCCCCAGTGATTCATTTGGGAGTGGTGATAAATGGAGTTACTCCTGCTTCCATGCCCTGTTTCCTGAATGTATATATTCTTCTTACATGGGAATAGTAGAATATAGAGATCCTGAGTGACCATACTGTGTTCTGAAAGATGCAAACCTATTCTTGCATATTTTTGTCCCTGAGCTTATCGTTTTGCCTTCAAGTGGATCTTTATAACACTCTATCAAATCTATCCTATTTTCTGTGTTACAGTATAATATGTAATCAGTGGATTCTCTGATTATACATTCCTCATTGCAAAATGAGTCCCCTGGTTGGATGTTATATTGTATGGGATTCTATTTCTCTGGATCAGCATCCCATAACTCACAGAATGGTGATGTTGCCTAGGACTATGCTATGGTGGCATGGGCCTAACACCTTTGACTGCTAACCAGAAGGCTAGCAGTTCAAACCCACCAGCCACTGCTCAGAAGGAAGTCTGGGCAATCTACTTCTGTAGAGATACAGCCTTGGAAACCAAAGGAAGGGTTGCTATGAGTTGGATCTGACTCAATGGCAGGAAGTTTTTTTTTTTTTTTTTTTTTTGATGCAGGTAGGGAAGGAAAATCCTTATGAATAACAGATAATATCCTTGTGGTAATGAGATACCAACTTTTCAGAAATGGCGAGTCCAATGTAGTCAACTTGCTAAATGTCTGGTTAATCTGTTTGTTGAGTGTCCCATATTGAGAACTCAGTGTTGGTCTCTGGTGCTATACAGTTGGTAGATCAGCTAGAATGGTCTTGATAGTTAGGGATTTATGTTCTTGGACCTATGCATAGTCTCTATTTCTACTACTGAGGAAAATCCATTCATATGTCACTGAGCTATTTCTAGGGAGACAAATGATAGAGGTCTAGTTAACATGAACTAAGTCTCCCCCACCCACAGGTTATTCAATGCCTCTTCCTTGGTGCATATTTCTTAATGAACATTAATATGTGATGTAAGTATCTTCACATTTGTGTCTATTCTCACATGCTCATTCACATTCCTTTAGCCCATACCTCCTTGTATATAATTTTTTAGGCTTTTGCTTCCAGACTTATAACTAGCCTTCAAGGTCATTGACCTTACCTAGGAATTTGCGTATATTGTCGCATCAGAGCTTGTCTCCTCTTACAGAATTCAAATGACCAACTATTCTGCTAGAATCTCTGATCATTTAAAGCTGGACCATCTATAAACAAAGCTTGGGCTTTTTCCTTGTCTTTCCTCTTGTCATAGATGATCCTCCCAGATAGCTTCATGAAAGACAGTGCAACCATAGAAGTTATCATGCATTTTACACATGATCATGCATTTTACACATGTTCTTTCTACTTACTACTTAGAATCAATCCCAGGACCTCTGATGGTGTAGTGCCTAAAGCATTTGACTGCTAACCTGAAGGCTAGTGGTTCAAACTCATCATCCACTTCTCAGAAGGAAGATTGGGCAATCTACTTCTGTATATGTGAGTTGGAACTGACTCGATGGCAATGACTTTGTTTGTTTGTTTTCCTAATCATGGATTGACTGTTGCTGGGTGCATTCAACTTTCTGACTTGGTGAGTCTGATAGTATCCAAGTCATGATGAAAAATTCAAAACGCTTTATCTTTTGAGTCCCTGTGGTTAGTAATCTATCAATAACTAAGCTATTTCTCAAAAGGTGTGTAATTCTCTACTGCATGTGACATTGTTCCATAACTGAAAAGATCTCAGTTGTCATTCTCCCATTAGGAATAGCTATAAACTTCACAATGTTCATTGTTGAGAATCCCAACACTGTATGATCTGTGTGATCAGACAGCCTACCCAAGCAACAGGATTGCTTACAGTAAAGCTGGACTTTTCATAAAGCCCTTTTCCACTCCCCATCACAAACAAAACTGCAGATTTCCATATCCCTTCTAACATGGGTCAGGGCTGTATTCTCAGTTAAATGTATACATGTATTAGAAACTACAGAAGATCAAGAAGCAACACCTAACTATTGGAAAATTTAACACATTGCTATAAGTAAAACACAACCTTTGTGATAAATGTCAAGGAAATAAATTGCTGAGTTATATGGTAGTTTCATATTAAACTTAAAAAACAAACAAACAATAAAAAACTACCAAAATGCTTTTCAGGTTGGATGTACCATTTTGTATTCCTACCAGTGATATAAGAATGATCCTTACCAGCATTATGTATAACCACTCTTTATATATATAAAACCACATTGCAATATCACTTCATATCTGTTAGAGTAGCTAAAGTTAACTTTACCAGATATGAAGTAATATTGTAATGTGGTTTTAATTTACATTTCCCTAATTGCTAATGATATTGAATATTTTTCAAGTGTGCACTTGACATTTATGTATCTTCTTTGGTGAAATGTCTTTGTTCATGTTCTATTCAAATTATTTGCATTTTTAATGTTGATTTTGGTAGTTCTCTATGTCATCTAGATGCTAATCATTTGTTGGATATGTGTTTGAAAATATTTTTTTTATTCTCTCAAGTTTGCCATGGAGGAAAATATTTTTGCTGAAGTGAAATATAGTAGTTTTTCCTTTTATGGATGAGGCATTTGGTTTTGTTTGAAAACTTTTTGTCTGGTCTTAGATTCCAAAGATATTTCTATTTTATCCCCCTAAAACATTTACACTTATACTTAAGTCTGTGATCCATTTTGAGTTAATGTTGGTATAAAGTGTGAGACTTAGCTTGAGGTTGTTTCCCATCCATGGATATTCAATTGCGCTAGCACCATTACTTGAAAAAGATTGTCTTTCCTCGATTGCATTTCTTTTGTAACTTTATGATAAATAATTTGGCATTATTTATGTGGGTTTATATCTGAGTTCTCTCTTCTGTTCCATTCATCTCTTTACCAATATCACATAGTATTGATTTCTGTAACTATATAATAAATCTCAAATTTTGTAGACTGATTTCTTCAAGTTTCTTCTTTTTTTTTTTAAAAAAAATTACTTTAGCTGTTCTAGTTCCTTTACACTGTCATACAAATTTTGGAATAATCTCATCTATATCTACCAACCAACTTGGGAAAGTTGGGATTTTAATAAATTTTGTCTAAAACATGTATATCATCTGGGAGCAAATTGTCATCTTTTCTATGTTTAGTCTCCCAGTACATGAATGTCATATTGCTTCTCTACTTATTTAGTTGGGCGATCTACTTCTGTAGAGATACCACCTCAGAAACCCAAGGAGGGGTCGCTATGAGTCGAGACTGACTTCACACAGTGTGTTTGGTTTCTTTGGTTTTCTCTTTCTTTTAAGAAATAACCTTTTCCTCAGAGAAGTTCTATGCATATTTTGTAATATTTACACTTAAATATTCTTTCTTAAAGCAATTATAAATGTTAATGTATTTTCAGTTTTGGTGTCTATATTTTCATCAATAGTATATAGAAATACTATAGATTTATCAATGTTATCTTGTATTCTATAATCTCAGTGAACTGACTTATTAATTCTAGCAAGTTTGTTGTTATTTTCTTGTTTTTTTTTTTTTGTTGTTGTTGTTTGTTTTGTTTTATCTTCCATAGGGTTTCTATGTAGACAATTATGTCATGTGCAAAAAATTGGGACAACTTTATTTCTTCCTCTTCAATTGTATACCTTCTAAATCCTTTCCTTATCTTAGTGTACTGGCTAGAACTTTTAGTAATCTGTTGAGTAAGAATGGTGAGAGTGACATTTTTGCTTTGTTCGTAATCATAGGGAGAAAAAGTTCAGTCCTCATACATTAAGTGCAATATTATGTGTTTGTTTTACTTAAATTATTTGTATCAAACTGAAGATATTTCCCTCTATTTCTACTTTTCTGAGAGCTTTGTTTGTGAGCATGTGTTAAATTTTTTCAAATGTATTTTCTGAGCTAACTGGTATGGTTATGTGATTTTTCTGGTTTAGCCTGTTAATCTGGTTTATTATATTTGTTAATCTCAAATATTGTGTTAATCTTACACTTTGAGGGAAAAAAAACAGTTAGGTTATGGTGTGGTATGTTCAATTTGTCAAAATTTTGCTAACAATGTTTTGATTATATTCAGGAAACGTATTAACGCTTATATCTTTCTTTTTTGAACTGGCTATGTCTGGTTTTGTATCAGAGTAATATAGCTTTATAAAATTAGTTGAGAAGTATTTCCTTTTCTATTTTGTGGAAAATAATGCATACAATTGATATCTTTTTTTTTTTTCTTTTCTTTAAGCACTTGTTGGAGTTTACCACCAAAATATCTGGTCTTGGAGATTTCCTTTTTAAATTTTTTAAATTAGATATTAAAATTTCTTAATAGTTACAGGGCTTCATATTAACTACTTCATATAGGGTGAAATATATTTTTTTAGGAATTAATCCACTTTTTCTCAGTTGTCAAATGTATGTATATAGAGATACAGTTGTTACTAAGTGCCAGTGAATCAATTTTGTGTCATAGTGATCCTATGTACAACAAAATAAAACATTGCAGGTTGTTATAATTCTTTCCTCAATTGGGGTGTCGTTTCTCTTTTGTATAGTACAGGATCTTACATTTACATTTTCTTATAGTTCAGCTTCTTGGATGTTATTCATAAAATCATGCTTCTCAGATTTTTGCTCAGCATACAGATTGAATAAGCATGGTGAAAAGATGTATACTTTTTCTCATTTTAAACCATGCAGCATTCCATGTTCGATTCAAATGACTCTCTCGTGGTCTGTGTACAGGTTTTGCATGATCACAATTAGGTGTTCTGGAGTTCCCATTCTACACATACAATTTGTTATGATCCACACAGTATAATGAGTTACACCATCAATAAAACATAGCTAAACAGAGGGCCAGAGGTTCAAACCCAACAGCCACTCCTCTGTCGAGCAATCTACTTCTGTAGTGATACCACCTCGCAAACCCAAGGAAAGGTCGCTATGAGTCGGGTCTAACTCGACAGCACCTAACAACAACAACAACAACAAGCAGCTTGGTGGTATTTGCTTTCAACCAAGAACCATTTGACATCAGCAATGATGTAACTTGTCCCACTTCCTTTTCTAAATCTGGCTTGATTTCCATCAGTTCCTTGTTGATGTACTGCTGAGCACTGTAATCGTTTCTGAATTATCTTCCACAAAATTTTTCTTGTTGTGTGATAGTGTTGTTGTTGTTGTTAGGTGCTGTTGAGTCATTTCCGACTCATAGCCACCCCATGCGCAGCAGAACGAAACACTGTCTGATCCTGCACCAGCTCCACAATCCCTGCTATACTTGTGCCCATCATCACAGCCACTGTGTCAATCCATCTCGTTGAAGGCCTCTCCCTCTTTTGTCAACTCTCCACCCTACCAAGCATGACATCCTTCTCCAAGGAATGGTCCCTTCTGACGACATGACCAAAATAGGTGAGACAAAGTCTGGACATTCTGGTTTCCACAGAGCATTTCGGGTGCACTTCCTCCAGGACAGATTTGTTAGTTCTTTTAGCAGTCCATGGTACTTTCAGCATTCTTCACCAGCACCACAACTCAAAAGCATTAACTCTTTGGTCTTCCTTATTCATTGTCCAGCTCTCACATGCATATGACACAATTGGAAATATCATGACTTCTGTCAGGCACACCTTAGTCCTCAAGGAGACATCCTTGCTCCTCAGCACTTGAAATAGTTCCTTTGTGGTTGACTTTCCCAATGCTACATGTCACACGTCGTCTAATGTCCTGACTGCTGCTTCCATTGGCATCAATTGTAGCACCAAGCAACGTGAATTCTTTAACAACCTCAATCTTTTCTCCATTTATTGTGATGCTGCTCATTGGTCCAGTTGTGAAGATTTTTGTTTTCTTTATATTGAGACATAATCCATACTGCAGACTGTATTCTTCAACCTTCATCAGTAAGAGTCTCAAGTCATCCTCACTTTCAGCAAGCAAAGTTGTATCAACTGCATATCTCAGGCTGTTAATGATTCTTCCTCCAATCCTGAAGCCACATTTTTCTTCATATAGTCCAGCTTCTCGGATTATTTGCTCAGCATATAGATTGAATAACTATCGGGAAAGGATACAACCCTGACACACTCCCTTCCTGATTTTAAACCATGCAGTGTCCCCTTATTCCATTCGAATGACAGCCTCCTGGTCAAGGTACAGATTCCTCATGAGTACAATCAAGTGCTCAGGAATTCCCATTCTTCTCAATGTTATCCATAATTTGTCATGATCCACACAATCAAATGCCTTTGCATAGTCAATAAAGCACAAGTAAACATCTTTCTGGTATTCTTTGCCTTGAGCCAAGAACCATCTGACAACAGCTATGATATCCCTTGTTCCACGTCCTCTGTGATAGTGTAGTACTTCCTTATGATTCTTTTTCTGTCTGCAGAGTCTATAGAACTCTTTCATGTGTTTCACTTTTGCATGCATGTGAGACAACTGAAAAGACCGTGACATGAATCAGGTGAATCCAGGTCATCAAAGTGACATTAATTGCTTTCTGAACTATAAAGAGGTCTTTTGCAGTAGATTTTCTCAATGCAACAAATTGTTTAATTTCTTGACTCTGCTTTCTGATATTGATCCAAGTGGAAAAATATTGTTGACAATTTAAATTTTATTTGTATTTAAAAGCTTCAGGAATTGATGGAATACCCATTGAGATGTTTGAACAGATGCAATGCTAGCTGTGCTTACTCATTTATGCCAAGACATTTGGAAGACATTTACCTGGCCACCCAACTGGAAGGGACTGTTATTAGTGCCCATTCAAAAGAAAGGTGTTCCAACAGAATGCAGAGATTATCAAACAATATCATCAATAGCACAGTCAAGTAAAATTTTGCTGAAGGTAATTCAAAATGGCTGCAGCAGCATATTGACAGAAAACTTCCAGAAATTTAAGCTGGATTCAGAAGAGGGTGTGGAATGAGGGATATCATTGTCGATGTTGGATGGATCCTTGCTGAAAGCAAAGAATACTAGAAAGCTGTTTACCTGTGTTTCATTGATTATGCAAAGGAATTCAATTTTGTAGATCATAACAAATTATGGATCACATTGAAAAAAATTAGAATTCCAGAACACTTAATTGTGCTCATGAGGAAACTGCATAGATTAAGAGGCTGCCATTTGAACAGAAGAAGGTGATACTTCATGGTTTAAGATCAGTCAAGATGTGCATCAAGGTTGTATCATTTCACCATATGTATTCAATCTGTACACTGAGCAAATCATCTCAGAAGCCAGATTTTATGCACAATGTAGCATCAGGATTGGAGGAAGACTCATTAACAACAACATGCAATATGCACCTGACACTACCTCATTTCCTGAAAGTGAAGACTTGAAGTATTTACTGAAGAAGAACAAAGACTACAGTCTTCAGTATGAGTTAAACCTCAACATAAAGGAAATGAAAATCCTCACAACTAGATGAATAAGCAACATCATGATAAATGGAGAAAATATTGAGGTTGTCAGAATTTCATTTTACTTGGATTCACAATCAACATCCATGGAAGCAGCAGTCAAGAGATCAGAAATTGTATTGCACTAGGTAAAGCTAGTGCAAAAGATCTCTTAAAAATATTAATAAGCAAAGATGTTACTTTGACCACTAATGTACTGCTAAAGGAAGCATGCTACTTTCAATTGCCTCACAAGCATTGAAAGTTGGGTAATGAGTAAGGAAGACTGAAGAAGAGCTGATGCCTTTGAATTGTAGTGTTTATGAAGAATACTGAAAATGCCTTGGACTGCCAGAAGAACAAACCTCTATCCTGGAAGAGGTGCAGCCAGAATGCTCCTTGGAAGTGAGAATGACCAGACTTCGTTTCACTTACTTTGGTCATGTTGCCAGAAGGGACCATTCATGGAGAAGACTACCATGTTGTGTCAAGTAGAGAGTCAGTAAAAAAAGGGGGAAAAAAAAAACACTCAGTAAGATGGACTGACACAGTGGCTTTGACAATGGGCTTGGGTGTGGCAAGAATTATGAGTATGATGCAGAACTCAGCAGTATTTCATTTTGTTGTACATAAGGTGGCTATGAGTTAGAGCCAACATGATGGCACCTAATAACAGCAACAACAATAACAGCATGAGGTTTCTCAGTGGTCTAGTTATGAGCATTTTCATTTTCGTATGTTCATACTGACTACACCTTCATCAGAAAATGCTTCTAATCACCTTCATGTTTATCAATGTTGTATCATCAGTATATTGCAGGTTACCAAAGAATCTGTTTCCATTTCTGACCCCACATTCTTTTTCATATAGTCCACCTCTTCAGATTAATTATTATTATTTTGTTGTTATTGTTATTGTTGTTGTACTTAGTGAGATGAATAGGGAATAGTATGTCTAGTCCAGTGTCCAGGAAGTGAATGCTCAATATATACTATTTTAAATTGCTTTATAAATAAAGGGAAGCAAGTGAGATTAATTTTAATAACATATTTTTCAACAATATATTTCTTATTATTATTTCAACTTGTAATTACTATAAAATAAATTTAAAAATTTTAATGAGATTTTTGCCTTTCTTTAACTAATTATTCAGAATCTAGTGTTTGTTTTAAACTTAAAGCATATCAGTTTCACCACTTTCAAAATCCCAAATATGCATAATACAGTGGAGTTCTAGTTAAATTAAATCAATGGCTTAGAAGTTGAATGCCTAAACAGACTAATTTCTTTAACAGAAAAAGATAAATTCATTATGGAAATATTTTCCATAAGACATCAGACTCTAATGATTACTTAAGGAAAACTATTAGAGACCAGAAAGCCAAAATACTAAATGGATTGGTTTCCTAGGGCTGTTGTAATGAATTAGGACAATTTTGATGGCTTAGAACCAGAGAAATTTGTTCTCTCACAGTTCTGATAACCAGAATTCTAAAATTGAAGTGTAGTTGGTGCTATGTTGTCTCTTAAGGCTACAAAGGAGAACATTCCTTGGTCTATTCCAGCTTCTGGTAGCCTCAGGCTTCCTTCAACTGTGGCAGCATAACTTCAATATCTGCCTCTGATGTCACATAGCAGTCTTCGTCTTCCCACTATATCTCCTTCTCTATTTCACTTCTTTCCTTCTTATATTCACATCAGTTATATTGGACTGGGACCTATCCTATTCCAATTTGACTTCCTGATAACTAATTATGTCCTTTAGGATTTTATTTCCAAATAAAGTCACATTCACAGGTACTAAGGGTTATGACTTCAACATACCTATTTGAGGGACACAATTCAATCCATAAATTATTATTAGCATAACACATGAAGAAAACTTCCAAATTCTTTTATGAAACTAGTACAATATTGATTTTACTAGGTAAGTGGATTCTACTTACATCCTCCTTTCAAAGAACCCACTGAGAAGATACTATAACTAGGGGACAATAGGCCACATTAACGCTGCTTCAGCCAATATCTGAGCAAGCAAGGGTAGTAAAATGATGCTTAATGTTATACTTCTCTAATGGGCAATCGTTGCTCTGTGCCTCTCTATTGGCTTCCAAAAAAAAAAAAAAACTGCCGTCGAGTTGTTTCCACCTCATAATGACCCTTCCTTGGGTTTCCGAGGTGGTATCTCTATGGAAGTAGATTGCCCAGTCTTCCTCCAAGGAGTGGGTGGGTTTAAACTGCCAGCCTTCTGGTTAGTAGTCAAATCCCTTTGGCACTACACCAGCAGATCTCTAATGGCCTAGCTTAGCTTTATCAGAGCTATATTCAGTCTGAATGTCTCCTACACAATCCTCATGCCTTCTTTCTTTTCACAGGACTCAGACTGGCAGCACAATTTTGATGACTTCCTGCTCCTTCACTTTTTAGCATTCACAGTTATTTTTCCCCACCTGAATTTCTTGCACATAGAAGTCCATCTTCTCAGTGGATTTTAGAGGTTCAAAGCAATATATTTTGATACATTAGGTACTAAGAATTGTATGAAAAATAAGATAGGTCTTAGGGACTGGATAACTCATTTCCTGGCAGACAAGGAAGATTCCACTTTAACTGCATTGTAAAGTGTAGACAGTCTCTGGCATCATGTAGTCTTATTGCTAATGACTTCATAGTGATAACACAGGAAAACATCTCACTGCAGGAGAGCACCTTTGCTGGTCCATTGACTCAGGACATTAAGCAGTGTGGGAAGAACAATCTTACGAGATAGTAGAGGTTGTTGCTTATTACTAAGCTGTATAGATGGCTTTCAGAGGCATAATGAAAAACTGTACCTAGCAGGGTCTAAAAGAGACTTAAAAGACCGTAAAAAAGAGACTACCATCTCTAGTAGAAAAGCAGGTGCAGCTGAGAAACAGAGCTTAAAGGTTAGAGCCACAGAGCCACAAATCAGTAGAAAATCAGATGCCATCAAGGTGATTTTGACTCATTGTAAATCATGGGTTTTTAATGGGTGATATTTTTGAAGTGGATCACTGGGAAATTTTTCGAAGGTGCATCTGGGAAGACTGGTACCTCAAATCTTGTGACTGGTAACTGAGATGATTAACTGTTTACACCATCCTGGAACTCCCACAGAGCAATGGTGATGTTTAAATACCCAATGGAGGGCAATGTATTGTATAACATCAGGATCCTGACTGGAGGAAAAAAAAAAAAAAGGCCTAGCACACTGAAACTGAAACATGTGCTGGAGACCCTTGCATGTATGGCCTAAGGATTTTGGATCTCCAGACACTGCTGTCAAAGATTTCAGAGGTAGTCTGTCCTTCACTTTTAAGAGTTAATATGAAGCTCTGGTGGTGTCGTGAGTAAGGCATTTGGCTGCTAACCAGCATGTCAGTGATTCAAACCCACCAATTGGTCCATGGGAGGAAGATGAGGTAATCTAGTTCCATAAAGATTTATAGCCTTGGGTTCTCTATGAGTTGGAATCAAGTCGATGGCAATGGGTTTGGCGTTTTTGGCTTTAATGTCTCTGAAAACAACACTGTGGAAACCTCTTTCCTTCGAATCAATAAGCACATACCTCAAGAGTTCTTCCCACCTACTCTTCTGGAGACTAAAATCCCAACATAACTTGGTTGAAGATGTTCTGAGCCTAATCAGAGAAGGTGGAAATTATAATAAAAAGGAGCTGCAAGACTGAACTGATGTGTATTGGCCTTTGCCAAGCAATATCTCTGGTACTGGATATTAATGCTTGATCAGGAAGCCCAGAATATAACACTGAGTAAGAAAAAATTCATTAACTTATGGGCAGTTTCTCAGTACATAGAATTAAATACTCTGGCAAGGACCACAAAAGATGTGGAAAGTAGAATGGCTTTTTGAAGCCTGGATCAAATGAAAGCCCAGACTGAGTGATATGAAAATAATTGCTTTTGCCCTGTCAGACTATAGAACAGAAAATCAAACACATTGCTGTCAAGTTTATGTTCACTCATGGTGACCTCATATGTTATAGGGCAGACCTGCCCTATAGAGTTTTATTGGCTGTAATCTTTATGAAAGGAGATAGCCAGGCCTTTCTTTTGCAGTATCACTGAGTGGCTTCCAATAACCACCCTTTTGGTTAGTAACTCATTGCCATCAAGTTGATTCTGACTCACACAGACTCACATTGGGTTTCCAACACTGTAAATCTTTATTGAAGCAGACAGTCTTATCTTTCTTCCATGGAGCCACTGATGGATCCAAGCCACCAGTCTTATGGTTAAGAGCCAAATGCCTTAATCACTACACTACCTGAGTCCCTTTTAGGTTAGTAGTCAAGTACAAACAAATTGCGCCACTTAGGGACACTTGCAGACTGTAGAGGAAGGGATAACCAGCTCAGGGTTATAGAGCCTGGGATGAGCATTTCATGTGGGGCCAGAAGGTGCATTGGGAGATTATATTTTATGGGAGGACCTAGATGACACATAATTTACCTAGACCATCATGAATATGCTGATGAAAGAAGCAACAGCATCACTAAGAAGCTTAGCACTATCTATCTCTCTGGTTTAGGACCGATTAAATGAAATGGTCATGAAGTTGGTGATGATGGAACTGCCAAATTATTAAAGACTAGATTATGGCAGTTAACTAGTGAGAACCAACAGCCATGGGGACTAGGACTACAGAGAATTTTGGAGATGTTTAATTGAAGATGGCATTTTTAGGGGCAAAAATAGAAGATCATGATGGTAGCTGTTCAAGAAAAAGTCAATCCTAGCCAGCATCTTGGATGTGGGACTTGTGAAGTCTCACAGGATCCCATGCTCAAAAGAACCACAGAGTTAGCTTAATGTTCTTCTGTCATTATCTTTAAATTCTAATTTTTTTTTTTTGTCTTTGAACTTGTGTTCTATAAGTGAAATCTGGTGGAAAAACTGAGCATGTGCATGAGCAAGGCAGGTACATTCAAAATGTATGTCTGCAGCTTTTGCTACTCATTCACACATAGGTTCATGAATTCCACACAGAATTCTAGTGGACTTACAGTACAGGGAAGAATCAGAATAAGTATATAAGGCAATGATGTGATGGAAGCTGGCAGCTTTAATACAACATTGATAGAATGTGTGTTTAACAAGAAGTTAAATAATAAGAATTAAGTTGTTCAGTATTTTTACTGTTCTTAAAAGAATGAAAAATACATATGCATGCATGAGTTATGAAATATGAAATTCCTAATTTTTGTTATTCCATGTAATAATTAATGTTCTTATTTTTGCATTTAAATCTGTCATTGCACAATAAAAAATATAAAATTCATAGTACTATTTAAAATAATTAATGTCATCTATTTTTAAGAATTACTTTTATTTCTT